>NC_056730.1:162920407-163052907 GCF_019279795.1 Protopterus annectens | reverse complement strand
GATGCCTGTAGTAAAAGGTGTATTCTAAAATCCATGAAACATCTTTACAGGTCACATGGCTTAGTGGTAAGTCCAGTGACTATGGTCCAGTGTTCAAGACTTGTGATAGTTTAACTTTTTTTAGGCTAGAATACGGTGATTATGCTACATTAATGTGGCAGTTAAACACAGTTAAATGAAATCTAAAAGCGTATAACCTGTGCACGCAAACACGGTCACATCCGCTAACTACTCAGGATATATATACTTAAGTGTAGTAACATCTCACTATGTGTTTAGATAACATTACAATCTCTGTTGACTTTACTCTTGGGCACACATGGGTTTATATGGGTGTTTCAAATGTTTATTAAACTGAAGATTACTACCTAAATATGCAAACTATGGTTAAGGTATACTTTTTAACATAAAAAAAATCTGACTTTAGTGGGATTTGAACCACAAATGCATAGATACTATGCGAACGTTCTACCCATTACACTATTAACATTACTTCTGCCGATTTTTTTATTTAGATGATTTCTATGTGCAAGCTAGGCTAAGCAAAGGGCAGTGGCATGCAAACCCATTGAGCTTCATGTACTCTTGAAATAATAACATGAGAAATGAAAGGGGAGAATATAAAATAAAATTCCTAACTACATTAGGCATAGCCCCTCATTGACACTCTTCAAGAGAAACCTTGACGGGTGAATGGGTAACGGAATATACACCCCTGGGATCATGTGTGCCAGAACCATACAGCCAGGGGGGGAGCCCCCCCTAGTTTTACTAGTTACAAGACCTGTTGAGGAAATTGAATGGTGTGGAGTTTTCATGTTAACATGCCCTGTTTAGATAACTAAGTGCCACTATCACCCTCCGCCCCGCAGTCTTCAACAGCTTCCGGCACCTCTGCCTGGAATCGCTTCATTGGCTATGCTTGACAGAGGCTCAGTTAATTGATCAATGGGGTGGAGAAAGTCAGCACACTGTGCTATGCTTCTAAATGCCCTTGGGCAGATAACCTAGTACCTACTTGTGAACCTCTAAGGTGCAGGCCCTCAATGAAATACAATATGTGAATAAACAGAGCTTTCAGATCACAATATACAGTCAGTAATCAGCATGTAGGCAGAAAACTGTTCAGTACAGCAAGAACATGCAGAACACTGATACTTAATCACTCCAAAAGTCTCTCTTGGAAACTAGAAGGCTTGTATCAGTTTAAGGCTTTCTATTGCTTACCAGTAGGTTACCTACAGGAAAGGTGAGAAACAAGCACAGATGGGAAACATGCATGCAACAATACCATGCTGGCTTGCAATTGTCGCCCTTAGGCTTTTGAATACTGGCCAAGGCTCTTGCCACCTCCATGGTGCTTTTTTTAGGCAAGGCTCAAAGGTGAAACTCACCTCTGTAAGCAGCACAAAAAAGTAAAACAATGAGGGTTATGCTACTCAGCGCCAGGAGCTGAAATCACAATATGCATGCACTAACAGTACTCCTTGGTATGGACAACGTCAACATCTCTCTGCAGTAAGTGAAACCTGTTTTAAGGCTCCTGAGAGCAACCCAGTACTACCGGACTACAACTCATTTCGGCCACAGAACATGGACTGGCACAGAAATGGAGGGGGTGTATCCATATTAATCAAGGATACATACACCTTCAGGTTAGTGGGGCAGCATGATACCTCTGAGATCATCCATGTGCACCTAACATCAGCCAAAACTATAATGCAAATTGTGGCCTGCTACAGATCACCGTCCATGACCCAGGACCATCACTCCACCTTCCTGGAGACAGTGGAAAACATGACAGTCCTACCGAACACCCTGATACTGGACAATTTCAACTACCCTACCATTAAAAGAGAAAACTACTTGGGTACTTAATTCCAGACTCAGTGCTTCCTGGAATTTATCAACTCAAATGCCCTGGATCAGATGGTAAACTCCCCAAGCAGAGGTGGAAACATACTAGACCTGGTAATCACTGACATGAGCAACAGGTGCAACACAGCAGAGGTAAACCTGTCATCATCATTTTGGAAAATGAAACACCCACAAATTACCACATAGGTGGCAGCCCCCTTAATACAGACAAGTTAATAAGAGATCTGGGGACTAAGGTAGATAGTAATCTCTCCTTTGACATTCATATCGCCAAAGTAGTTAAGACATCCTTCTATGTAGGCCACCTAATTACTAAGGGGTTCGCATCTAGACATATTGAGGTTATAGTGGCCCTTTACTCATCACTCATCAGGTCCATCACAGAGTATAATTCCCCATTTGGGATGTACCTCAGACGACACTTCCAACAGCTGGAAAGACCACAAGAGTACCTCACAAAGAGGATTACTGGCCTCAAACATATGTCCTATGCAGCCAGACTTAATAAACTCCAGCTGTACTCAGTGGCATCTCGTTTACTCAGAGATTATCTCTGCTGGCCTACAAAGCCATGTCCAACTCAGACTTAATGGATATGCTCCACCTAAGGAAATCCATGTCACAGTGAGCCACGCATTCTAGTGAACTAAACCATGCCACAACAATAACTAGAACATGCTGGAGGGACAGATTCCTGTCACAGAGACTCCCCATGCTTTGGAACAACATCCCTAATTACATAATACAGAGCCCCTCACTAACACTCTTCAAGAGAAACCTTGAAGAGTGGATGGGGAATGGTAGATACACCCCAGGGATCCCACCATTGGCTCTGCTCAACAGAGGGACAGTTAGTTAATCAATGTGATGGCAAAAGCTGACACATTCTAGCTAGGCTTATGAATGCCCTCGGGCTATGAAACTATGAACCTATGCATACAGTAGCAGTACATGCTGATAGCTTAATTTACTGTTCAGGTGTTGACTTACCTTGTGCCAATAGCAGTTGTGTGTGCAATAGTTGAGGGCTGCCTATGTTGGATGCACACAGTAGACTGCCTATACATGACAATTTACAGGTAGTCTTGTGTGTGTGCTATACATTTTTACTGTGTGTGTGCAGGTGGAGAAAGGTGTCAGTCCCTAGGTGCTTACACTGTCAGTGTGTGTGCTATACGTTACATCCTTGCAAAGGCATGGGCATACTGGGAATGCCTCCATCTGCCTACAGGGGCTGGCTCAGGGAGCTCGTGGTCTGAGTCCCTCTGTGCCTGTGGGGCCCTTGGCAATGATGGTGGACTGTGAGGGCCTTCACCATTCTGTCCCTGCTGCAGCTGTTTCTGCAGCTTCATACTGTGTAGCATGGCACATACTATGAAGATTGTGGGTACATGTGGTTGGAGAGTACTGCAAGGCTCCACCAGATATGTACAAGCAACGGAACCATGATTTGAGCATCCCAAACACACATTCTATGATGATTCTGGTTTGTGCGTGTGCCTCATTATGGTGTTCTTGCATGGGTGTGTGTGCATTTCTGATGGATGTCATCATCCATGGTTCCAGTGCATAGCCAGCATCCCCCACCTGATGGCCATATGGGATGTCCTCCCTGGCAAATGCCTGATACAGCTGTGATGCATGCCAGATGTGGGAGTCATGATAGCTTCCAGTGCTGCCAGCACACACATTTATGATAATGCCCTGGGCATTGCAACATGACCTGGCAGTTGATGGAGGGGTATCCCTTGTGGTTTATGTAGCGCCTACCCTACTCACGGGGTGGTGACTTGATATGTATGTGCGTACAGTTTATTGCACCCAGTATCTCCAGGTATTCTGCCACATAGTGGAAGAGACACATATTGCTGGCCAACTCCTCCTGTGTTAGGGGGAAGTATATGTGCTCATTGGCATGTGTTAATATGGCATCCAGGAACTGGTGTAGTACCCTGGATGCTGATGCCTGTGAGATACCCATGATATCCCCAGTTGGTCTTTGAAAGGTACCTGTAGCTAGTATTCTCAGGCTTACATATACCTCAATATCCACTGGGATGGATTCCCCTCTGTTTGTTCTAGCTCAGAGGTGTGGCCAGCATAGCTCCACAAGTTGCTGTAGGGTGTCCCTGTCCATCCTGTAATGCTCTATCTCCAGATCACGTAGCCCCTGGCAGGTTACCCTGTGTCTGAACACTCTTCTCCTCCTCTGGTGCCTGCGGTGGTTGTCAGCATCATTCTCCTAACCACCTTCAGTCTTCATCACATGCTGGTGGATCAAAGTAATGGCAGCCCCTAACATGTACATATTAAAACTACACCAATGGTGCAGTGTGTATGGGAAAACACAAGTGTGTGTGTGAGGTGCTTTCACACTTTATACTATTGTGCTATAGATGCTGCTGATGTAATTGGCTGTGTGTGAGCAGTTCCAGCTGCAAGGTATCTTACTTATGTGTTTTACATTGATTACTGCAAGTGTGGGGCCTGTAGTGTGGAGTTATGCTTGCCTGGCTTGACTCATCTGTTGCCCTTTAATTCCCTTTTAAACCTAGATCCCCTCCCATTGCCAGGCATGCATCCACCTGCCAGCTTTATTGTCTTGTACTTTCCCTACCTAGTCATGTGTTGCAAAGTGTGTTATGTAGCTGATATAATGCAATTCTGCTTTGTTCTGCTGTGACACTTTACTGTTTTCTTTGCAGTACAGCCCCTCCCCTTTCCTGTTCTGTGGGTAGCTGCTAGCAGCCTTGTTAGCTGTTGTCAATGGCCCACTGTAAGTTCCTAGGTGTTAATTACTCATTTGTACTCCAATTTCCGTGCTGCAGCATTTCCTTATTTTTTTCATATATCCTTCCTGTTTCAGCTCTGGTACATTACGTGCATACCCATTTACCGGGTTTAAGCGCATTTTAATCTCCGTTCACATGCATACTCGGCTACCTTGTGTGTTCTCAGCTAGGCAAAGCTAAAGCCAGTTAAACGCACCCCTTTCCTTTAGCTTTGCTTAGCTATGGGCAAACCGGATTGGCATTGCTCCAATGTGCTTACAGCAAAGGTAACACACCCCTCTCTTGATATCATCTTTATCTCATGGTCACACCTCGGTGTTATAACACTACACCGTGAGGTGCATCCTTACTTAACTCCTCTCACTTGCATTAGATTGCCTACTAATTCCTAGAAACCATGCATAACACTAACACAGCCCCATAGCAAACCTTGCACCATGGTGTGGTGTAACATGCCTGCCATTGACTATTATGGGGAAATCATGATATGTGTTACACTGCGGTTTTATTTTCTTTTTTTCTCTTTTTCTTATGATCCTGTTTGTGCGCCACTGCCCTACGCTTTAAACTTCGCGATAGTGCAAGAAAAAATAATAATGTTATTTTTACACTTTGTACATGCCAATGACTATATATTTAGCCATTGGCATATATTAACAATATAATACCTGTATCTGGCTGGCTGACATGGCTCCGATTTTATGTTTGCAGTAATGTAAACAGTGTTTTACGGTTTACATTTCTGCATGCTTACACTATGCCTGCACCACTTCCTGGATCGCTAATTACCCTCATTTGCATGCTACACTGCTGCAAATGGGGTGATTAGCATACAGGAGCCAAGAGCTGTGCCAGCATAGCGTACGCAGGTAGTGCATGTGAAAACAGCTCATACATGCATCGCTCTGCGGCCATATTTAGTGTTGGAACACAGACGCTACTCCTGCACCTGGCGCAAGCTTCGTGAATCCCGGGGACTGTTTATTGAAATTTTTAGAATATAATATAACTACTGCTCATCTACATTGACAGGACAGCTCAAACAAACACATAACATAAGTTAACAGTTCATAAGCTACTTATGTAATCAAAATGAGCCTCCATAATTCCTTATACATTACATTGCTAAATAAATAATTCACATCTGCTATCAGGTATTCCAAAATGACTGGATATTAATAGCTCACAAGTAAGTTAAAATAGTTAATAACTGCTTTCCACTCAGTCTTCAGTTATCTCTTCTAGCCCACACCTTTAAGAGAAAGCATCTGCCCAAATATTTCATATATTCAGGATTTTCTAGTGTATAGATACTTGACACCTTTGTTTTTTATTCCCTGTATACTAAATTCTTTGTGACACTTTTCATTGACTAAAATTCCATTAAATCCTTTCTTTTTACTAGCTCAAATTAACACACATGCCATTTGAGATCTGACTTTTACAGACAAATATTATCCCATGCCTATTGCATTCTGCCATGTTATTTGGGGTCTACAGCATTTTCAAAACATAAGAAAAAATATTTGTAGCTGGTTCTCCACACATCCAGCAGGAACTATTATCTTCTCTATCATCTCTGTAGAACCTGTCAGGGGTCAAGGACATCATCATTCTCTTTCGGCTTTTCCCGTTAGGGGTCGCCACAGCGGATCATCTCTTTCCATTTCTTCCTATCCTCTGCATCTTGCTCTGTCACACCAACCGCCTGCATGTCCTCTCTCACCACGTCCATAAACCTTATCTTAGGCCTTCCTCTATTCCTCTTACCTGGCAGCTCCATCCTTAGCATCTTTTTCCCAATATACCCATCATCCCTCCTCAGCACATGTCCAAACCAACGCAATCTCGTCTCTCTTGCTTTGTCTCCAAACTGTCCAACATGAGCTGACCCTCTAATATACCGATTCCTAATCCTATCCATCCTAGTCACACCGATTGCAAATCTTAACATCTTTAACTCTGCCACATCCAGCTCTGACTCCTGCCTTTTTGTCAATGCCACTGTCTCCAACCCATATAACATAGCTGGTCTCACTACACTCTTGTAGACCTTCCTTTCACTCTTACGGATACCCGTCTGTCACAAATCACTCCTGACACTCTTCTCCACCCATTCCACCCTGCCTGTACTCTCTTCTTCACCTCTCTTCCACATTCACCATTACTCTGAACTGTTGATCCCAAGTACTTAAACTCGTCCACCTTTACCAACTCTACTCCCTGCATCCTCACCATTCCTCTACCCTCCCTCTCATTTACACACATATATTCTGTCTTAGCCCTGCTGACCCTCATTCCTCTGCTCTCTAGAGCATATCTCCACCTCTCCAGAGTCTCCTCAACCTGATTCCTACTCTCAAGGACAATCTATGATAATCTGCTTCTATGTTTCTTGTAGTTTGGACAATTTTTTTATGAACTGATTTCCTTTCCATATATCTTGTTATGTTTCATTAAGTAAAAGTAAATTAGATGCTTTGAGTCAAAATCATCTCATGGCAACTCTATGGGTAGGCCCCATATGGTTCTCATGGAATATTACAAATATAGAATGCCAGACCTTTTTTCCACACAAAGAACACTGCTGCCCAGTTGTACCCCAACCAGGTTTCACACTCACATTTAACAGTTGGCAGTTCTGCACCTTAACATCTAAGCTATCAGGCTGGGGTCATTTTTCATTACTAGTTGGTGAACGTTCTGTGGGGCTAAAAGGCCTGAATATCTTTTTGAATGGCCAGTCCTCTTTTCCCCACCAAGTCCGTGTAGATCAGTCCTCTTCTCATCTTTTTGATACTTTTCCACTTATTCCCTTGGGTTATGCCTTTTGCCATTGTGGATGAATTGTTTGTATTTTGCATATGCAAAACAAACAGCCCCAGGAACACTAGATCCAAGTACCTGAACTTTGCTTGTGATATAAAAACACATGCCGGAGATAACCTTCTCAACTGTACAGATTTTCACAGAATGTCCAAATTTTTGTCTCATGTTTTTGGTCCGTTTTTCATAAAATTGTGGGTTTTATGGCAAATTAGTAGCAAACCATTAAATATTGATGTTGGAATATAATGACAGACATTTGAGTTTCAGACTTCATACCCTTCAGAAGATTAATACTAATGAAAAAAACTGTTATTCTATCAAATTTTTAAGTTTGTAAGAGCAATGTTTAAAAATTGTCCCTATTTTTGGGCCTTTGTCCCACTTTTATTTATGGCTTTGTCCAGATTTTTTGTGCTAAGAGGTTGAGAGAGATGGCCGGAGAGAAAGATATGCATCTCAAAGGATCCCCTCACTATGGAACAGGCTCCCATCTTCTTTCGGCTGTTCCCATTAGGGGTCGCCACAGCGGATTATCTGTTTCCATTTCTTCCTGTCCTCTGCATCTTGCTCTGTCACACCAACCACCTGCATGTCCTCTCTCACCACATCCATAAACCTTATCTTAGGCCTTCCTCTTTTCCTGTTACCTGGTAGCTTCATCCTTAGCATCTTTTTCCCAATATACTCAGCATCCCTCCTCAGCACATGTCCATACCAACGTAATCTTGCCTCTCTGGCTTTGTCTCCAAATCTTCCAACCTAGGCTCACCCTCTAATATACGTATGCCTAATCCTGTCCACCCTCGTCACACGCAGTGCAAATCTTAACATCTTTAACTCTGCCACATCCAGCTCAAACTCCTGCCTTTTTGTCAATGCCACTGCCTCCAACCCATATAATATAGCTGGTCTCACTACCCTCTTATAGACCTTCTCTTTCACTCTTACTGGTACTCATCTGTCACAAATCACTCCTGACACTCTTCTCCACCCACTCCATCCTGCCTGCACTCTCTTCTTCACCTCTCTTCCACACTCACCATTACTCTGAACTATTGATCCCAAGTATTTAAACTCATCCACCTTCACCACCTCTATTCTTTGCATCCTCACCATTCCTCTACCCCCCTCTCATTCACACACATATATTCTGTCTTGGTCCTGCTGACCTTCATTCCTCTTCTCTCTAGAGCATATCTCCATCTCTCCAGGGTCTCCTACACTTGTTCCCTACTCTTACTACAGATCACAATGTCATCTGCAAACATCATAGTCCACGGGGACTTCTGTCTGATCTCGTCTGTCAACCCGTCCATCACCACTGCAAATTAGAAAGGGCTTAGAGCTGATCCTTGATGTAATCCCACCTCCACCTTAAAGCATCCGTCACTCCCACTACAGACCTCACCGCTGTCACACTACCCTCGTACATATCCTGCACAACTCTTACATACTTCTCTGACACTCTCAGCTTCCTCATACAATACCACAACTCCTCTCTAGGCACCCTGTCATATGCTTTCTCTAAGTCTACAAAAACACAATGCAACTCCTTCTGACCTTCTCTGCACTTCTCCATTAACACTCGCAGAGAAAACATCACATCTCTAGTGCTCTTTCCCGGCATGAAACCATACTGCTAATCATTAATCATCACGTTCTTTCTTAACCTGGTTTCCACTACTCTTTCCCATAACTTTGTGCTGTGACTGATCAGTTTAATCCCTCTGTAGTTACTACAGCTTTGCACATCACCTTTATTCTTAAAAATCAGTACCAAAACATTTTTTCTCCATTCCTCAGGCATCCTCTCACTTTCCAAGATTTCATTAAACAATCTGGTTAAAAACTCCACTGCCATTTCACCTAAACACCTCCATGCTTCCACAGGTATGTCATATGGACCAACAGCCTTTCTATTCTTCATTCTGTTCATAGCTATCCTTACTTCCTCCTTGCTAATCCATTGTACTTCATGATTCACTATCCCCACATCATCCAACCTTCTCGCCCTCTCATTCTCTTCATTCATCAACCCCTCAAAGTACTATTTCCATCTCCTCAACACACTCTCCTCGCTTGTGAGTATGTTTCCCTCATTATCCTTTATCACCTTTACCTGCTGCACATCTTTCCTAGCTCGGTCCCTCTGTCTAGCCAATTGGTACAGGTCCTTTTCTCCCTCCTTAGTGTCCATCTTTTCATACAACTCTTCATATGCCTTATCCTTAGCCTTCGCCACCTCTCTCTTTGCCATGCACCTCATTTCCTTATACTCTTGTCTAATTTCTTCATCTCTCTGACAATCCCACTTCTTCTTTGCCAACCTCTTTCTTTGTATACTCTGCTGTACTTCCTCATTCCGCCACCATGTCTCCTTGTCATCCTTCCTCTATCCAGGTGTCATACCAAGCACCTTTCTAGCCGTCTCCCTTACTAGCTCTGCTGTAGTTACCCAGATATTTGGTAACTCTTCACTGCCACCCAGTGCCTGTCTTAACTCATCCCTCAACTCCACCTCACAATTACCCTTTTTCAATTTCCACCATTTGATCCTTGGTGCTGCCCTCACACTCCTCCTCTTCTTGATCACCAGCGTCATCCTACAAACCACCATCCTATGCTGCCTAGCTACACTTTCCCCGGTCACCACTTCACAGTCCCCAATCTCCTTCAAACTGGCCCTCCTACATAAGATATAATCCACCTGTGTGCATCTTCCTCCACTCTTGTATGTCACCCTATGCTCCTCCCTCTTGTTAAAATACATATTCACTACAGCTATGTCCATCCTTTTTGCAAAATCCACTAACATCTGACCTTTTGCATTCCTTTGTTTAACACCATACCTACCCATCACTTCCTCATCCCCTCTGTTCCCTTCACCAACATGCCCATTGAAATCTGCTCCAATCTCCACTCTCTGACCCTTGGGTACAGTCATCACCACTTCATCCAACTCACTCCAAAATTTTTCTTTCTCATCCATCGCACACCCAACTTGTGGAGCATATGCACTAACAACATTCATCATTACACCATCAATTTCCAGCTTCATAAACATCACTCTATCCAACACTCTTTTCACCTCCAAAACACTCTTAGCATACTGTTCCTTCAGGATAACTCCTACGCCATTTCTCCTCCCATCCACACCATGATAAAACAATTTGAACCCACCTCCAATACACCTAGCATTACTCCCCTTCAATCTGGTCTCTTGCACACATAATATACCAACCTTCCTTCTGTCCATCATATTGGCTAGCTCTCTCCCTATACCAGTCATACTGCCAACATTCAAAGTTCCGACCCTCACTACCACAGTCCTAGCCTTTCTCCTCTCTTCCTGCCTTTGGCCATGCCTTCCCCCTCCTCTCCTCTTTCGGCCAAAAGTAGCCCAATTTCTGCCAGCACCCTGTTGGCTAACAATACTGGTGGCGGTTGTTGTTAACCCGGACCTCGACCGATGCGGTATGTAAATATTTACTGGTGTCTGCATAAATGAGTTGGCCAAGTTTTACGCCAGATGCACTTCCTGATGCAACCCTCCCCATTTATCCGGGCTTGGGACCGGCACAAAGAAATGCACTAGTTGTAGGCTTCCCATACATGTGAAGTGGAATTCATCCCTGACCCTTTTCAAGTGAAGCCTTGATCATTGGATGAACAATTATAAATTCTTCCTGGTCTGAACCCCATGTTTCTGATGGACGGAGACTGACAGCAAGTTAACTAATCCCAAATTAACATCTTAATGATAACATCTAAAGGTGTATGGTGATCACCTCCCTACTGCAGTAAACAAATAAAACATGCCTTACATCACCCTTAGCTACCTCCCCACCATATAGGAATTAAATCATTCTAGAACAAAACTGGGTTGGCTTGCATGGCTAGGCTTATAAAGAATGTGATGGTTATAAGCCTAGTACAAACCTATGAACCTATGTGCTTACTGGCCTCCAATTTTGCAACTCACCAGTTTATAGGATTCAGCCTTGGCTGGATTAACTTATAAATTCAGCTAGTCAGTGTGCAATACTGAATATATCTTGTAATTAATCTGTCATTGAGATCAAGCAGAAAGGCCTATTACTTCTCTAACTTTCCCCAGTTTATCCTCAGAATGTATGATTAGCATGGAACAGCCCCCAAATGGTCTCTTGTATATCCAATATGACCCTTTTTCAACAGCACTTGTTCCCACATAGTCACTTTACTAGAGAAAAGGAGCTCATTTCTTCTGATCTTCTTCTGCAGTGGTGCTCATACAAACAGAGCATCTGACTTTGTCCCATGCCTAATGGATTATATTGAAGGTCAGGAAACTATTTCCCCCAGAAGCTTGGCGAAAGCAGTCAGTTTAAGGGAATATACCATCCCACCTTCCCCTGAATGGTTTCATGCATATTCCTCTACCAAATGAACAAACAGCAGTGGCTTTTAGGAAAGGAGCTATATCTGAAAATGTGCAATAAATTCTTGAAAAAATATCACATTGAATGCTTTTAGTCTGTATCACTCTAAATATCTTTATTCTGTCATTAAGTGTGGAGAACCTATCTCATATCTTAAGTTGTGGACTAAGCATATTTTTGATTGCCTTATCCAGATTTTTGCTGAAGTTATCTTATAAAATTTTAGAGACCACAAGGCCTAGGTTGTATGGCAAACCTCTCCACCTCTCAGCCTCTCAGTACAAGAAATCTGGATAAACCCCAAAATAATGGGGGGACAAAGGCCAACAAATAGTCCCAGGTTTTAAAAATTGCTCTTATAACCTTAGAAAGATGTTAGAATAACAGATTTTAGATTAATATGCATTTTTCGAAGAATATGTGGTGCAGTGGTTAGCGTTATAGCCTCAAAGCAAAAGGTTCTTCGGCTCAGTTCTCAGCTGGAGTGCCATCTGCATGGAGTCTGCATGTTCTCCCTGTAGTTGAGTGACCTTTAAAGTTGCAGGTGTGTGTGTGTGTCTTCTGTGAACGTTGGGTGCCAGGCTGGCAACTTGACACTGTAAAACTCCACTGCCAATCATTCTGCGGACCGGTGATCTGCTGTGGCAACCTCTAACTGGGAAAAGCCAAAAGATGGATGAAGTCTGAAACTTAAATGTTTGTCATTACTTAGCCTCAATAATTTATCAGAAGCACACATTTTATGAGGAACAGATAAAAAAAGAGGCAAAAATCTGGACATTCTGCAAAAATCTGGGCAGTTGCAAAGTATGCAATATGGATTTTCTCACTTTGACCACATTGGCTGTGACCTTTACTTGTCCCTGGTCTGCTCACAACAGCTTTTTTTATTTCATATAAGGCCTGTGATCTTGCCAAACTCATGAAAAATGATTGGCTGGATAACATTATCTAAGCGATTGTTAACCAGCATGCACTTATCTCCAAACATGAGAAATAGGCATTTACCACTTTATCTTCCTATTGCAGTAACTTTATCTAATCCTGGAGGCTAATGCTTCCATGACTAAAATGAATAGGTCAGGGAAGAGAGAGGGCATTCCTCCATGGTATTTTACATAATTTTCCCTTTTGTAGATAATGTGACATTGACCAGAATAATGAATGAGGTATTTAGTATAGGGCTTTCACCCAAGTCCTGAATTTAGGTCCATAATTAATTTTTTTCCAACACATTAAAAAGAAAGTACCATTCAATAAAATCAAAAGCATTCCTAATGACAAAAAGAATGACTCCTGTTATATTGCTACTGGTCTCCATCACTTCCATAAAGTATAACAACAGACAATATTACTCAATTGTTTTTCAAGAAATTGCTTTGACTAAGTCCACTGAGAAGAAATTGTCTCATCAAAGACTGTACCTAATATTTTCTCATCTGAGTTAATAAGGGATAACTCCAAAAGTACTACCCACCCACTTTAGGGATCACAGTTATGATAGTCTGAGATATAGAAAGAAGATTAAATGTTGAACTAACTGTGGGCCTTTACATGTATAACTCAGCTGGATACCCATCTGGGCATGCTGCTTGATTCATGTTTAAGGATTTGTTAACATATTAAATTTACCCAGCAGTTAGTTCCCCATCTAGAAACTGTATGTTATTGTCAGATAATTGTGATTGGAAAAACTACAGTAAATGGAAGTGGTTTAACCCCCCCCCCCCCCCCGACTGCTATATAAATTGATAGGCCTCCAGTATTTCCTCTTTCTGCTATAAGTATTACTCCCTCTTCTACAGGAATGTAATTTTTCTCTGGAGTACAACAAGATGAATGTTAGGGTGTTCTCAGCATAGACCTGCCAGACATTCCCTTTTTATGTCACCTCTGTCTTGGCTTGTGTTACAGATAACAGCAAGATTTCATTTCTTAATTCTATTTCTGTAGCACTCAGTTCCTTATTATTTATTTCAGACCTCAGGGTTCATTGTACTGTTAGAACTGCTTTCTTCTTTTGCTTTATGGCCAGTTTTTACCCTTCTTCTTTTCTGCCCTCAGCTCTGATTTGCTTCCTTCCATCTCACTACCTCAGTGATAATCTTTCTCTGTCTGTTTTTATTCTCTTGCAGGGATGTGGCTGTGATAGGACATTGTTCTTTAATGTCCTCAAAGGAAACTTCCATTTAAAATGAGATCACCTCCCTGATCTTCTATGTTTGTCCTTAAAAATTATCAGGCTGAGTCATACAGTTGCAGGGTCTAGTTCTGCCCAACATATCCAATGTATCTACTTAACACTTTGGAATAGTGGTAAATCAGTATAATGTCTAATCAGATGCCTTTTCTAGTTGGATCTATAGAGAAATTTGGATGGAGCTTATCTCCATGGGTATCTCTCAAAATATCTTCCTACCCTGCTACTCCATACTGTTTAACACTTTTGCCTGAACTTTCCTCTGAAGTTCTAGTTTGTGAAATGTTTTATCTACTGTGTGGATGACGTTTAGAATAAAATCCTTATTCACTAACACATGATAGCTGGGCCTGTTTAGAACATGAACAGTTAGAAAGAAATATATAAAACATTACAACAAATCTCTTTTAGGTATATATATGTTCCTCAAAGCAATCTCAGGATATCTGTAGAAGCTACCTAAAATTATCAGTCTTGCATATCTATTCTGGATAATTTAAGCAATACAGAACACCAAATCCTTATTAAAGAATATAGCTACATCTTTTAATTTTCCTGTGTCCATGACTTTCAACTTCATTTAATATAAGCAGAATACCCCACTCCTCTAAATTTCTGCATTATTATTATTATTATTATTATTGTTATTATCTTTCTACTTGAGCATGAACAACCTCCTAAATTCCAGGATACATTTAACAATTTCTGAGAGTTAATCATATTATTATGATGAATTCAATCCCCATATCAGTAGAGTTGAACTGCTAGTAACCCTTTTGCTAGTCCTATAGGATCTTTGGATAAATATCATGCATATGCCCAGAATCTTTCCCTCGTACAACCTATTGGAGTTAATGGAGTTAGAGTAGTGAGCCTCATAATCAAGTCAGACTGATTTACCTTTTCCTGTTGCCTATCATACAAAGGCCCAAAACTGGATAACTGTCTTAATTGTAAATTGTATTATTCTGGAGAAAAAGAAATAAGTAATAAATAACTTATCAGATATATTATCACTTGTACCAGAATGTGCTGACGTAGGAAGCAGTGTTAGAAAGAAAGACAATGTTTGTGAAAAGTAATTGTTGAAAAGGCAGAGACCACCACCATGGGAATCCTGTTGCTACCTTCGCTGTACAGAAACAGTCTGATGAGTTAGGTATGTAGAGGTTATAAGTCTGTAATATAGGCACAGCACACCATGTGTGAATAATATTATTGATGGTGTACATCTCATTCCCATGTTCATCTATTGGACTACATTCAACTTGATATGACATGTACAGATACATCCAAATGATGTAGTACACAGATAATCCATGCTGGCATTTGGCAAGGAGTATTAAGGATGTGCTGTTAATAAGCTATTTATGGTGCAGTGTTGCCTGCAGTGTGAGCTTGAGTAAACATTAATTTGGGGAAACTGGGAACTTGGGTTAGACGTATTAATGGTCTCCTGGACTGCATGTCTAGTAACTACCTATGAACCAATAATATCAGTAAACGTATAAGACTGTTCTAAGTGCTCTTGTTAAGTGGCTACAAAGAAAAGCATAAATAACTGATGCAGTAAACAAATGCTGTAACGATTATGAGGCCCTTTGAAGTATTCAGGCAGAGTTCACTGTGCTATATCTATATCTGTCCATTTGCTTTTGTACCAGACCATTGAGTTCCATTACATCCTTTTATACCATCCAGAAATTAGAAAACTGTTAAATCAAATGATCTCTTATTTAATTAGGGCTACACCGCCATAGATGAAAAAACCCTACTTAATAACTATCATGTGCTGCAATTTTTGGCCAGTTTTGTCCGTGGTTGCAGTGTTTGAATTATATTACAGTTGAACTGCAACAGGTCGACAGTGATATAATTTGGAGTTATTGTCTTTCTCCAGGTTGTACAACCACAGAGTTAGTATGTTTAATTTCTAGAAGTGTGGGGACAGAACCCCCATGTAAAAGCAAAGTTTAGGGTTATTATTTATTTATTTATTTAGATAAAAAGAAGTGATCTGTGACTAAGTTCTGTGACATATTTTATGTTGATGAAATTTCATTGGTGATGTAAAAGAATGTAATCATACTTTTGTTATGTTCATTTGTCTGCAAATGGTGAGGATTTTCCTCATGGATGAGCAGTTGCCTGCTGGCATTTGCACTGTTGACATTTTTGTGGTCAACATTCTTGCTGTCAGCATTTTGTTATGTTGACCAAGGTAAAAAAATATATATATATATATATATATATATATATATATATATATATATATATATATATATATATATATATATATATATATATATATATATATATATATATATAGATAGATATATATGTGTGTGCAGATATATATATATATATATATATATATATATATATATATATATATATATATATATATATATATATATATAAAATATATATATATATGTGTGTGTGTCTGTGTGTGTGCATATGTGTGTGTGTGTTTGTGTGTGTGTGTGTGTGTGTCTGTGTGTCTGTGTGTACCTATATATATATATATATATATATATATATATATATATATATAAATAGATATATGTATAGATATATATATAGATATAGATATACAGATCGAAAGATATAGATATAGATATATGTGTGCTTATTTTCAGGTGCTCAAAAGACTAAAGCAGGTTACAGAGAAAGAGAAGAAGGACACCACAAATTCCTTTTTCATTTGGGTTCCTATTTAACCGAGTCTAGATTCTAGTGAAGGGTCGAAGTGCTAATTTTTAATTAGCCAGCTTCTGTGGGGGTGTTGACTAGATTTTGATTGGTCATCATTTGCAAGCATTTGTGCCTTATAGACTTTAAATACCTGGGTGGCCATCTGAGGACATAACTGAAGATATTACAGATCTGCCTATTAGGAAAAATATTTCAAACTTTAAACAATCTGCAGACAATTTTTTTTCTGCACCGTTAAGTGTGTTTACAATGCTAGCAAAGCAACATTTCAAGCTGGGCTTCTTATGTTTTCATTGAAGCAAGAAACCTCGATTGACAGGAAGTTGTTTCAAAGCAGTCAACTATCCTCTTTGCTGAACAGGCAAAAAATTGGCAGCTTCTGAACAATGGCAAACAGATAAAGAATAAGAAACATTAATCTCCACCATAAGTAAACCCATAAACAGAAATGTAACGTTGAAGCCTAAATCTTGTACCACTATCATAATACCTTAAAAAATACCTAAATAAATAAATAATAAATAGTAAAATAAGGAAAGGGAGAACTAGGAACTAGGGACCAACTAAGTCCCTCTAAGTCTGTTTAGGGACTAAATCTAGCTTCACAGCAGTGATCATAATATCAAATGCCTTAGGGTGTATGGCATTAAAAAAATGAAGGAAACTAGTGTGAACTGAACTACCAATACCCTAGCTCAAAAGCTAGAGCACTAATCACTAGACCAGCAAGCAGCTCTCAAATTTATTCTGTAACCATACTCTTCACCTAGTATAATAAGTGCTCTATGGTACCACCTTGTGGCAACAACTATCTTTGTTTCATTGTTCTGAAGCTGATGGTTGTCTGCCTGTTCATCAAAGAGGATGCTCGACAGCTTCAGAATGGCATTTTTTGGTTCAAGATTTCCTGCTTCAATGGAAGTGTAGGAAGCCTTCAAGCTACTGAGTGTGGAGTTATTATTAGAAGGCAAGCAAGATTAAAGGCTAGCCTTCTTCTGATGAAGTAATACCTAAGATCAGGAATGCTCCCCTTATCATGGATCTTCGTGAGTCACCTCTTCTCAGAAAGCTCCCCAGTGGCTGAAGGAAATAAGTAAAATGATGTAGAGTGTTAAGCAAATGTACAAAAATATAACAGAGATTCCTAGAGTCGTGGGAAGGGTGAGGCAAATGGAACACCAGATCAAACTGACATGCTGTAGGGGATGCTGATTTAAATTTGCTAGGAGTTTGACAGTACAGGGAGGTGTCACTAAGCTAGTGTGATTGTGATATCTTAGTATAATCCTGCAAACTGTCCAGCTGTGTTCTTTCTATTGTCTTTAAGCAGTCATGATCACTCAATGACAACTGTCCAACTGTTTGTTTTTCTAAAGGTGGCAGTGATTTGTTAGGCTGCTTCATTTTCTGTGCTGTCACTTATTCAGATCCTCATAACCCAAGTTCTTGAGATCTGTTACCATTGTATATTTTACTCAGATCGTGTTTGTTCTGGTGTTTTATGCTTGAGTATTACCTTCTCAAACTGCCTGGAGTATTAATCTACACAGTGGCTCTTACTGAAAAGGAGAAAAAGTAAAATGGAAAAATGCACTTTCACTAAGTCAAAGCAAACAGGGAGTTTGTATGTAGAGAATGTGGGGGTACAAGAAATTCTTCTGGGGTCATTAATGTGGCTTACATTTTTCTCATTTTGGACATTGGAATCATACAAAATATGAGGCTATTCAAGCAGAGGCCATGCATGTCTTGCTAATAACCGCCATCAAGCTCTAATAACCTTTTTATGCAGACAAGGCCTGTAAGTCCCTGAGTCTATTTTTCAATACCCATCCATTTGTCCAAGCTATGTTTAAATGACGACATGGAGTCACATTGTTTGGCATGTACTGGCAGTCCCTTCCACAACAAGGGGAGGCAGTGTGTAGTGAACCTGTCTCTGTAGTCATTTTTATATATTACTTAATGTAAATTGATGTCTTTTATTCAATTATTAGCTAGACAATTTGATATATTGAGAAAGAAGAGGCCCTGGATAATAGGATCCCTCAGGGTATGAAAGGCAAGGCACAGGTCTTCCTTCAAAAGACTATATTATACAACACTAAGTACAGCGATATTGATTCCTGCCTTTCTTGATAACCAAGATTTTTGAGTTCTGAAATCTTTTTTGTTAATAACCTCTGATGTTTTATTTTATTTTTTTTATGTGTCTAGTGAGATGCATGCCAAAGGATGCATTATATTCTATAATGAGTTTACCCAAGCCAGAATACAGGAAAACAATAACTTCCTTGGGTTTAAATGAGATGCACTTTATGATTTTGAGGTATAGAAGGATTTTCTGACTATAGTTATTACATGTTAATCAAAGGAGAGAGAGAGCCATTGACCCAGGTGCCCAAGCCCTTGATTACAGACTCACGGGATAGTGGGATGTGACTGATACAGCTGAAGTAAAGAACTCATTGCTTTCTGAAGAGAATGATACTGCATTTTGTAGCATTTAGTTTGAGCCTTTTTCAGCCTTTTTCTCTGTTTGAAAGGTTTTAGTATCACTAGTTGATTTAATTACTCCAGCCAGCTTGCAATCATCAGCAAACTTAGTCAGCCAGAAATCCTTGTTGCCAGTGTTTATGTCAGAAATAAAGCCATTACATGAGTCATATTCTCTAGCTAATACTGCAGTACATTTTATTCATGAGCAGTTTAATCTTGAGGAATCTTAGGAAAAGCTCAGGAAAGTTTGTGCTCCTGTAGTTACTTTGATTGATTAATTAATTTTTCTTTATGTTGAAGTAGCTATATGCCAGTGTCTTGGTCAAGGGGACCATCATAAGCTGGACAATAATCAATGAAGGGGTCTCTTGGAGAAACGGGATTTAGGAATATAGGAACAGCACTAGATAAGTGATCACAAGATTTAAGATTACTAACCATATTCACCTTTAAGAAGACACTTTATTATCACTTAATAGTACTTTCCTCTGAAACTCATCAAGGCTGTACATGATAACCCTGGCATATATTTGTGACTACCATCCAGTCATCAAGACTAATTTTAAAGGCAGACAAAGTCACACTTTGTTTAACCTGTAGTGGTAACTTAGTCCATAGACAGGGAACATTGAGTTAGGAACTTATTCTTTGAGTGAGTCTTGTTTATTGTTAGTGTACATTTAGATCCATGCTATATGGCCAAATTCTGAAAGAGTTTCTCTCAGTGTACGTCTGTCCTGACTCCGAAAGACTTACTGTCAGTATAAGTGACTTTCTTTGATGTAAGGCCTATCTATAAACAGACATTCACTGAGGGCCAAATTCCATAATACCTGCTTTCAGCCTGCTCTTAATGTATGTGGGTGCTTACACTAAGAACAAGTCTTTTGGAACTGAGCCCCATGCATTTGTAGAGTCACTGAGCCCCATACATTTGTAGAGTCACTGGTTTTGTGATGAAAATTTTCTTTAATTTTTTTTTGGTTAGAAAACTTTGGGAACTTTTCAGATGAGTAAAATGCTTGAATTTGTATATATCAAATACTCATGATAGGTCTGATAAAGGAAGAGTATAGTGACAGGATGACTTCTTTGGATCTTGAATATATTCTTTTGGAACTATTTCCTGACTATGGTGGAAAAATGATAATTGAGTGAGAGAGAGATGTTTACATAAGTGCTCAGGTCTGTTATCACTGCATCTGTCTGAAAAGAAGTACCACATATGAAGTGGGAGTTGATTTTGTGCTGAATGTTACTATGCTACACTTTTTTTGCATTTAGGTTTTGCCCATTATCAGTACACCAGGTACGTGTGCATTCCAGATCTAGTCAGAGCACCTTAGCACCCATGGATGAGCAAATAACAGTGCCTAGCTTGCTGTCATCAGCAGACTTGGTTAATCCTACCTCTGGGATGTAGGCTTTGATATCTGCAAAATAAATTTGAAACAGGCGAGGGTCCATCCCTCATCCCTGTGGTACCTTACTAGCTAAAATTGTACATTCACAAAAGGTACCGACAACTTCTACATCTTGGAATCTGTGGATAACCAGTTTGTAATATAACTGAAAATGTAGAGGGTTATGTTAAGTTTAAAGCACAAACATAGTCCAAGTCCAAGTATAAAGCCAGCTCTTTATTTTCGATCTGGTACCTCGGCCTTTCGCCTTTTGTCTAATTTTTCAATAATACCAGCATGGGGGATAGTGTCTTGGCCTTGGCCATTTCAAGATAAGCTACAGACTCAAAGTAACCACTGTTCATGGTCTCTGTTACCTTTTCAAAAATGTTTACTAGGTTCAGGAGACAGGACCTGTCCCTCAAAAAAAAAAAAATAAAATAAATAAACTGATTAGTATATAGATAAGTTATACTGCCTATGTATGCATAAATAAGTTCTTTGATATTTTCCATGGCTTTGAATATAATGCAGGCGAGGTTGATGGACCTATAATTACCCAAGACTATTTAGGGGCCACTCTTATATTGAGAACTTACCATGGCACAAATGGAAAGAAATACAACCCGAATATTGTTTGTTTCAAGAGACCAGCTTTTAACATTATGTATTTTTATGGAGTATATTGAACATTACCGTATGGGAACTTTCACTTTCAGCCATTTTGTCATTTCAAGATGCCAGTTTTGTGCTTGGGTATCTGCTTATCTATCTGCACTGTGTGTCTTATCATTAGCTACTCTGTTTAATAATTTTCTTAATTATTTGATTTGTTATGTTTTGTGCAGTCAATAAAATGATTACATGTAGGTCCTTTGTAAAGGTAGAAGGGTCTATAAGACACCATAGTAGTCAAAACCATGTGAGTTGTTTGCATTGAAAATCCTGGAACATCAAGGGGGGCATAGTGGTCAAGTTAAAAGAATTACAATGGCAACAGTGAAAGAGTGAAAGATATGCAAGCCAAAATCTTTTTTTTTTCATGAGATAAGGATACTTTTTCATCGTTTTCTAAGTTAGAGAGGAGAGGTGAGTGTTATATTGTGCTACTTCAGTGCAGTGAGGATAGGTATTCATTTTAAGGAAAATCCAGCTTACAGGAGAATGAAGCAGAAAGGTGACAAATATGGCCACTTGTGTTTGTTCTAGGGTTCTCACTGCTATGGGGATATTGAGTATTGTTATTTTTTGTAGCTCCAGTCAAGAACATCTGCAGGCATTCTTAAACTTTTCAGATGCTCTAAAATAGCAGGGTGGTGACTTATATCCTACTGTTACTGGAGGAGACTTTAATGTGATGCTATCTTATTAGCTGGGCAGTATATCACAGGGCAGAGTATGCCTTCCCCATAATAAGAAGAGAATGTTGGGCCTAATTAGGAATTGTGGCTGATAGCCCTAAAACATGCTATGCAACAGGACAGACAAGTCTTTTCTTACCTTACCTTACCCTTCCGTGAACATTGTCAGCCATATTGACAATTTTTATTTGGTTCTGGCTTGCTTCTAACTGTTACTAAAGTCACTCAATTCACTAGTGCTGCCTCAGATCACTGCCACATTTTCCTTCAGTTAAGACCTGCCACCTTGCTAGCAATCACTTTCCTGTGGTACCTGAATCCCTTGAGTCAACAGAGAAAGCAGGATAGGACAGGATAAATATATTAAGGTGGATACATTATTGCTAGACTGAGGATAGCTTTCCAGTGGTATCTAAGATATATAAGATGGGACATGATTTAATGTAGATTGTGCAGCAAAAACCCAGAAGTTGTCACAAAGATCTAGCTGAAATGATGTTTGCTCTGATGGAAATGGAAAGGATCTATGTCAGGTAGGGTGCATAGATTCAGTCCTACATGTGAAAAACAATACAAAACAAACAAGTGAGACTGAGGTCTTGCATGGATTATGTGTTTAGACTAGTTAAGGAAGGAAAAAAATGTTGGATGAAACGTTTCTGTTCACCTAAGCTATTGGCACATCAGCTTAGAGACAGGTAAAAGGAGCAGGTCATTATAACAGTGAAAAATGTACAAGAATGTTCGCATCAAGTACTTGAGTGATAAAGTTTCCAAAGTTTTCTATAAAAGGATATTGTCTTGGTTTATTCCATAACAAAAGGCTGTATCTGACTTTTAGAGACCATTAGGTGGCCACATTTGTAGAGGGGAGAGGTATCGAAGTATCAGCACTATATAAACTCATTTGTCTGGGATAAGTTTACCAGACAGGGACACATTACAGAATGGTAAATCTCCTGGTCCGGATGGAGAGCACGTTGATTTTTGTAAAGCTTCCTAAATAACTTTGGCCAAAACCTTATTGACGTTTGATAGCAATATGTCTGCTAGAATGGTGTATTTCATATAACTTTATAAACTATTAATATAATCTCCTTTTTAAGGGCAACCCTAGTCTTAACTTCCTTGAACTTTTAGATATCTTGAGCTGCTTTAGAAGGCTATTTGGACTAACTCTTGTCTTTATTTCCCATAAGTCAGATGGATCAAGAGGTACACACAAGTGTTTCTGACTTTTGGCAGTAAGAGTGTGGATGTGAACAAATATTTGGAGGTAGTGGTTTGAAAAGAGTGCAATGATACTGGAAATGTGAATTTGCAAGCACTGATAACTTCTTAAAATGGACCTCAAGTGATGAAAAGATTAAAGACTCCCCTTCATGGTTAAACTTTTGGATGCATATATCATTTGTTTTCTCCAAATAATTCTATGCACCTTGTATATGGAGGCAGTTTGGAAGAAAATGGGAGAGAACTTTTGGCAATGGAGAATTTTTTTAAAACTTTTCACTCTTGGCAAAGACAGTGGATCTATGGAATTTATTAAAATAGGAATTATATAATTTTGCAAAAATATTCTGTCATTGAATAGTCACTTTCACAGAGAAGTAAAAGCTTAACCTCAGGTTCAGCAGATTGTTTCATAGGGGAAAGTGAAATAATGAAGAATGAGCCCTTTTTGGACAGGGATAGTCCAGAGACTTGGTTGTGGTGGTGTCATTTTATCATGTTCCTGCACTTTCCTTTATTTTATTTAAACATCTGCATATTTAACAACACTCCCCTGCTAGATGTAAAATGAGGGCTTGAGGTACACAGAAGTGTTGCAGGTGTTCCAAATGCTGACTTTTAACACATGGTCTGGGATTGCACATGCAGGTGATAGGTATGGACTAGAGTGTGGTCAGTTGTATCCCCTATGGTCAGGGCAAATATCCTTTAATTTTATGAGGCAGAACCTTGGCTATTGGGATTGTTTAATGTGGGATATTTGAACAACACACTGATTTTATGGCTACAAACAGAATCCCTGATAATCTTTGTCTTTAAATTCCAACATTTGTTGAATTTACCAGATATCCACAAAAAGTTGCATCATTATGTTATTAGGGTTAAGGGACTACAAGGCACGACTAAGAATTTGAGAGATAATAATTATTGATGGTATGTTTTTTCTATTTTGCGCAATCACTTGTAAGTTCTTTGCAACTTTTTTCAGTATTAATTATGATGTGATTAATAAAGATTTTGAAAAAAAAAAAAAAAGCTTTGGCTTTTGTTTTTGAAACATATGAAGTCTTGATGGGATCTTAAATGACTTGACTTTTCTCAGGTTTGTAAGTTATATTAAACATTACTATTAAATAGGAGGATATAAGAGCATTGTGATGTTCCACCTTTTCATTTTTGTTTACAGTTTTACTGTGCTTAGTCTTGTTTGAAATGTGAGCTGAAAATCTGGTACCTTGTTCAGCATTGTTCCATTTTACTTAGTTTGGATTTTTGAATGATACTTAGAAATGCAGATATATACAGAAAATACGTCTGACAGCTCTCTAGTCGACTGCATGTGGTTGACTAAGCAGTTAATTAACTGGTGCGTATGATCCCACAAATTCTGGGGTTTGGACATTTGCTCTTACCCGGTGTTTGTGCATTATCAGAGTTAGTATATGTAATTAGTAGAGGTCTGGAGGCTGTGTCCCCTCCATAAGGGGGGTGCATGAGGACTTACCCTTTGCAAAAAAGTTTTTGTTTATTTTTTTAAAAGTTAGTTTTTGCATGTGCTGTGGTGTTACTAGGAGCATGTGCAGAACTGTGTCAGTTACATTGTTTTTGACATTTTGCAGTTGATTTACTTGATATTATTGCAGTAAAGATGGGTGTTTTAGATTCTATGTATTACACTGATATATATCTATATATATTCATCTATATCTATATCTATCTACCTATACCTATATCTATCTATATATCTATATATCTATATCATTTACATATGTATGGGTCATCTTGAGATTGCCAAAACCCGAGATCATCAAAGACCACATTATTGAGATGAAAATAACAAAAATCTATTTCAGCAAAAGACTGGAGCAATGAAAATCTTCCCACAGTAAGTAATCACTCATCTAAAATATCACAAAACTTAAACTCCACCATCCCTAACCCACCCAGGTGGGGGGCTATGCCCCCTCACACCCCCACAACTAAATATACCAACTCTGAGATTGCACTACAGTTGGGAAAAAGGCAAAGTTCACCTTGTCGGTCAACAGGTTACTTACCATGGGAAAATCTTCATCACTGTGATCTTTCGCTGAAATGGGTTTTCATTATTTTTGTCTCGACAGTGTGGTCTTCGATGATCTTGGGTTTTGACTATCTGAAGGGGACACACACACACATATATATATATATATATATATATATATATATATATATATTCATATCACGCACAACATAAATATCTCTGCATATACAGCATATACACACAATGGTGGGTATTCAGAAAGAACAATAACATTATTGTGATGTGACGAATAGTGAAATAGAAATTTGACAGTACAGCCTGATTGGGAAGTCCAGATGTATATTTAATATCAACATAGATGAAGGATAAGAAACTCTAAGAAGTGAGGTTAGAGGAGGAAGAAGAGTTAAGGGCAGAAAGACATACCAAAACTTGTTATTTAGGTAACTGCATTGTGATAAATGAACAGCATTTGCTTCTGTCAGAACAGATAGAAGAGTGTTGTGTGAAAATCATTCATATCAGTTATTCCTTATGGTAAGACCCACAGGTTGTTACCAAGAACAGAAAGCAGTAGTCCCTAGAGTGAATTTTATTTTGTGCATACCTAATACTGTTATCAATCTAGTTTTTAAGCCTGTTATTTTTTGGAGGATTTTGTCAGCCTGAATGTAAGGAAAAGGAAGGCTTCTAGTTGTAGGAGTTTGAGCGAGATGGATCAGAATCATTTTATTAAGAAAGAGCAGTGGTGCAGTCAATGCTGAGTTAATATATCAATTCCAACAATTTTATTGTACGTTATTAAGATTTTTGTAATGGTGTAGCAATGCATGGTAGGTCAAAGTTCATGTGGACAGCAGTATTCCTGTTTCAATTGTACTTTTTATCTTGGGAGAGAAGTGTGAAATCTTTCATGTCCATTATAGGTGCTTATTATTTTTTTCTACATTGGCTTATTAAGTACAGCAATCAAAGGTAAATGAAATTAAGTCAATACCAAGATAAGTAAGAGGTGGTTTGAACAGGTAAACTACTAGAGTCAAGAGTAATTTATTTTTGAGGGATTGATAAGTAGTTTTGATTTGTTCCAAGGATCACTGCTTTGACACTATTACAGAAGAAAACAAGGTTCTTTCAAAGACGCAAGGAGGGGAAAATGTGAAGGTTTCTTAGGTATTTGTAGGCATAGCCGGCCTTAGCCATAGGCCAACTAAGTGGCCGCCTAGGGCACCGCTTTAGTAGGGGCACTTTTCCAGTATTTATGTGGTGTAGATAGACCAGGATGGGGGCACCGGGTGGTGTGGTGAGGGGCGTTGTGAAGCCCTTTTGCCTAGGGCACCAGTTGACTTAAGGCCACTCCTGTTTGTAGGTAGGGGTTGGCATAATGGTTTAGGTGTTTGTCACAGATACAAAGTGCAGGGTTTGATTCTCACCTTTGAAGGGGAAATTGGATAAGCTTAGAAAACGTCCCTCAAGGGCAACTAGTATTTAACTATGAACCATGAATTATAGCAAGAAAGTGTAGATGACAGGAGCAGTGGAAGATAACGTTGCATGCATATAACACCATTCTGAGGTTGTGGAAGCCAGTGATAAGTAAGTATATTAAAAGATAGAAAGCACTGGGTGTAGGAGGGATCCTCATAGGACACATTTAAGTAAAGAGAAGGGGGTCACAGCTAAGAAGATTATAAGCCTGACTATTTGTCTTCCTGTTACTTTGTTACCCATCTGTAGCCCTTTCCTCTTTACAAAAAAAAAAAAAAAAAGAATATATATATATGTACATAAACATTCTGGGTTTGGATAAGGTGCTTTAAATGTCAGAAGGTAGTTTTTCAAATCAGCCAACCAATTCTCTATGTACCTGTTTTAACGTGGCTATTATTTTCATCTACTTATTTTTTTTCTTCTCATTTCCCAGGTACCCCGATCCGTATGCAGTGACAGCTGTCCTTTGGGTTACAGAAAATCATCACGTCAAGGACAACCTCTCTGCTGTTATGACTGTGTCCTGTGCTCTGTGGGAGAAATTTCCAACCAAACTGGTGAGATATGATACATTTTTACCACTTGAATATTCATTTGCAGTTACTACTTATATAAAAACAATAATTTCTTCTAAGTAAACAGTATGCACCATTTGACGTAATAAAAAGTCAGACCTTTTTCACCACAGCAAATAATTTGCTCTTTAACTCAACAATTATGTAAATAAAATTGCACTGGACAGAAATATGTGAGAACATCCAAGATAGCTTCTTACTGAAGATATCCCTTTCATTATGGGACTGTACCTTAAGAGATCTATTTCATTTTCTCAGTCGCAGTGATCTCTGAGATTGGTGTGGGTGGTGCCTGACTTGTGGAAGATGTTGAGGCAGCTCTACGTCAGTTTTTTTTTTTTTTGTGCATGGATTTTTTAACATGTTTTTTCTTTCAAATTAATAGCATAATCCATGGATGACTGAAGAGATCCTCTAATACCAACCTACCAGTTACATTTAGTTTGCATTTACATCTGAAACAGTAGGCTTGTAGCTTTGTTAAACATTTGACGCATGTGGTTATTATTCCACACAGTATAGTGAGCAACTGTTGATTTTCATGATATTTTATAATATTTTGTTTGGTTGTAATCAATGCTGGAATAGGTAGTCCATATGTTACTGTTTTATATTGTACTAAAATTGCATCTATTAATTTTAACATATATTTATTCCTATATGAACTATGTAATTTTGAATAGCCTTTTAAAAAAAATTTTAACATTAGAAGTGAACAACACAGGAGATGATTTCATGTGAATTTATTCCAAGTGCCTGAGTGCATGTTTCTTTAACAATTAATTAGTTTATTGAATTAATGCTTTGATTAAGAAGGGTATATAAAGGAAGTGAATATATCCAAGTTTTTATCTGATGAAGTTCGAGTTTTACTCCTACGAAAATACTTTGTGGCATTAAGCAACGTTTATACATTTTTCATTGTGAAAACGTGTTGTGGCAGTTTTCTTTTCTTATTAAATACTGGATTTTATCTGGTGATTTTCGCCGTTTTTGCTCCTTGCATTATAGAAAATGTATTGTGGCCGTTTTCTTAGAGATTTTATTGGCTATAGCTGTGGTCTCCTACACACTACGACTGGCTTTGCTTGATTTGTGTTTCTACCAGCTGTACTCCATTTTTTGGTCAACTGTAGAATTTCATTACTCAGTATAGCATAATCAAATCTGCTACATAATTCAGAGGGTTCTACAACATAAGCCATGTCTAATAAGTGAGAAATTATGCCAAATAAGCTGGATGTGATAGGGAAATGATAGACCATCAGAGGATTGTCTAAGTCCAGACACCCCAGACAGACAGTCTTCCCACCCCTAGAATGACCATTATTTCACAGCAGCACTCATAGTGGGGGGCATTACTGCATTTAAGAAATGTTCTACTACTTCTTTTTACTAATGATTCCTACAACGAGGAAATATTATTTTACGTGTGTGTGTGTGTGTGTGTGTGTGTGTGTTTTATATATATATATATATATATATATATATATATATATATATATATAAATGGGTCTACTTCACATAATCAAACACCCAAATGTTCGACTTTCATATGGCCAAGACCATATGAGCGAACATTTGAATGTTCAAAAATGTAAAAAAAATTAAACAAAACAAAAAAAAACAAAACAGTGCTAGGAGGGGGGCAAGCCCCCCTGCGCCTCCTACACCCCCACTATTTAGATGTACCAACTCCGAGATCGCAATACATTGCAGTAAAGGGAAATCTTCCTATTCTGTGCTCTATAGAAATGTCTGTACAGACATCGGCCATATGAAAATTAAACTTTTAAAAGTTTGACCTTCTGAAGGGGACCTATATATATATATGTATATATAAGTTATTGCTGCATGTGTTTCATCATTTTAATTTCTGGGGTGTAAGTGCAGATAACCCATGTTGGGGGGATGTGCGATATGAAGTGCCCCTTGTAAACGTTGCTTTTTGTTTTTATTTTTGTTATCACAAATGTAACCTAGTGTTTATATTTGTGATTACATTTTTTGTTGATTTTAGCTAAGATTAAGGGTAATTAATGATGTGATTTTTTGAAGTTTTGTGTTTCACTCAAACTCACTGGCAATTATTTATCATATATATATATATATATATATATATCTGCAGGTTTCTTTTATTATTTTCTTTATTTATTATTATACAATTATTTTTCTGGTTGTGGTATTGTTTATTGTGTTTTCTTCTAAGTAGTTGCCTACATAACATTTTCCATGTTATTGTTTCCTTTTTTATTTTATTTATTTATTTTTTGTTAGCAGTTTGATTTGTTTAGTTACAGTTTTTGTGCTTATTATTCCCTGGGATTCAGTAATGACTACCATGAATGTTAAGCACAACGCAGTTATTTTTCAGCTGGCAGTATCCCTTACTGATTCAGACGCAACCCTTCTACAGTGATTCTATGTGGTCACCATGGTGGGCTGACCCCATAGCTCAATGCAAATGTTAATGAAGCATTCTGAGGGCGTGGCATATGAGAATGAGTCATGTGGTTTACACAAAAAACAATTTATAGAATTTCTCAGCTTCAAAAAACAATCATGCCATCTGCTTGAATTAACACAGCCAAAAGAACATGGTCACCCATTAGTTTCAGAGGGAAAAAGAGGCTTATAGGTAAGTGTTGGGGCATAGACCAGAGAGGTAATGGTGGAGGATGTGTGCATGTGTATACATATATGGCAGTGTGCTTGACTGTATGTAGAGGTTTGAGTTGTCTCAGCTGAATGCATGTGGCATGCATGTATGTGTGTGTACAAGTAAATGGGTGACTCTGTCTGAGTGCAGTCAGGTAAGGGGGTGTCTACTTTATGGAGGTGTGTGTGTGTGTGTGTGTGTGTGTGTGTGTGTGTGTGTGTGTGTGTGTGTGTGTGTTTATGTGGATAGATCTTCCTGTAAGTATATATGTGTGTGTGTGTGTGGGGGGGGGGGTGCTGTTGCCTGTACAACATTGGGGGGAGTAACTCTTGATATCAGAGGCTGTGAAATAGTACTTTAAGTCATGTTCCAGTTTTGTAGAACAATGTTTTTCCTTCATGATGCATATTCCAAACAATAAAAAGTATGCAGCACTAATGTCTGACATTCTTGACTGACTGTAAATGACCCACAAAGGGGAAAACACAGTTCTAAGAGGCAAAATCATGAACATTTTTTAACATCAAGGACAGATGAGAGGAAAGGGGATGTGACCTTGTGTATGGATGTGAATATGCTTGTGGATGTGGGTGGGGCGGTGAATGAGGGTGGTGCCTGTGGTGTCGGGTTTCATAACTCCCCTGGGCGGGCATTAATTATACATCAACACACCCTGTCAGGAATTATTCCTTGCTTAATGCAGATCACAATGGTATCATCCTTATCCAAACAATAAACTCAAGCTTATTCATAAATATTTCATCCTCCCAAGACTTCACCAGTGGAAGTGATAATGTAGTGAATGGCATATTTATGATAATATAGTTGGATGCTACAAGACATAAATAAGTCTGGTTGAGGAGGTCATCAATCAGAATTTTGGTATTATTAACTGCTGCATTTCTGAAAATGTACTAATAAGATTATTCAACAAAAAACTATGTGCTGGAAGCATAGATACAACAGAAAAATAGATGGAATTTAACTTCCAGAAATCACTTTAGTCATAAAACAAGTCAAGATTAAATAAAGTATATAAAATCTTTACCATATATTGGTCTCAAAATCTGAAATCAATAATCAGATATTCTTTAGTTAAATCAGAAAAGGTGAAAGGAAAAATCTGGCATAAAACATGTTATCTATAAACAGTAACACAACCACTCACCTACAGGAAAGAATGGATGTGCTTGCAGAAAAAAACGTACAAACCTCACATTATTCAAATAAATAAGCCAGGGGGTGCTATAATGACAAGAGGAGATACTCTCTTATGTAACTACATACAGGATAAATTCTGCCACAAGTAAAATATGAAAACAATAACATCCCAGAGGATCTGAAAACATACTTTTCAGCTTCATAAATAGAATCAAGGAAAACCTAACCCTCTGTCAGTAATGTTGAACAAAATGTTAGCCTGTGGTTATGACCGTGTAATATGGCAACAGGCTACAGAGGTAGCATTCAAATTAATAATGAGTATTCTACAAACAGGGTAGCCATTTGCTCTCCAGTTAAAGGTAAAACTGCTGTAGGTCACTGAACTGATATAAGCATCTATTTCATTTAATGGGTACTAATATATGGTGCCTCTTTCAGGTTATGTGCAATAAACAACCATTTGGAAGCAGAGTAAACAGCACAATGTAGGTTGTCTTGACAGGTTTTATTTAGTATTTATAGTTAGCAATTAGCAATTATTATTAAAGAAGCATGCACATGTACAGGTACACAACACACCTGAAATTGCTAATTCGTTCTGCATGTTCACCTAATGGAAATCACAAATTTGAGATAATCAGGAGATGAAGAACTGTGGTTTCCATAGCTATTAAATCTGTTATTGTAAGCACCTTTAAAGGTTATTAAACACCACAGCACCACTCTTACTCGAGTACATTGCATAACATTTCTCTTTGAGGTAAGATGGCACAATGGATCAGTGTACACCTTCCTGAACTTCAGCTGCATTAAAACAAGAAGCCTGACCACAAATCAATCAGTATCTCCATCAGGTCGAATGGTACCTTCCACTACCACTCCCCCCTCCAAATAACAACATCCTTAGGGACTTTTCCATGGAAAACCTACTCGAGCTCGTAGAAAACCTATGCAAAATTCCCCGCAATCCTCAACAAATGGAACCAACTGAGATGACTGCCACATTCACCTCTAACTTTTACTGCCCCATAAATATCTTAGAAAAGTCACTACTAATTTGCTAGTAAATTCAGGCATAAATCTTTCTGATGGAACTACCATATTAATAATATGAAAACAGAAGGAAAATATTGAAAGGTTGTAAGAAATCTCTATTCTCTTATCTTAGGAACATACTGAAACATGCCAGCAAGGAACATAAAAGCAATATTAGAAAATATAATATGGAGTACAGGCACAATGGCACTGCAGATAGCAAAAAAAAAAAAAACTGCAATCTTTCCTTAGCTGTATCAGGAAATTAAGGAAAAATGTGTAACAATGCTCAGAACCCATCCATAATATCATCATATATTCTGATCCCAAGTATACAGCCAGTGCATAAGCTAATAAATTGAAAGCTACCATCTTACCCACCTACTCCCTTTGCTGACCTCAGTGTCCATGAAAGTCTCAGAATGCCTGTCAAAGGCATTTTAATATTCTTAATACTTCCCCAGATAAGACAATATACTGTATTATAGATGATCTAATTTCTACCAATAGATGCAACTGAACTGATCTAAATTCTAATCAGTTTGGTTTTGTAAAGTTTAGGTCCTGTCTCTTGAACCTAATTAGCTTCTTAAAAAAGGTTGCAGAGGCTGTGGACAAGGATAACTTAGTTTATGTTGTTTATCTCAGCAGCAAAAAGTATTTTGACGCTATCCATCATGCTGATATTACAGAAAACTTAGATAAGCTTAATGCAAACTATTATGTGGTCTGCTGGACTGCAAACTGACTCTGCAAAAGATGCCATGTTTCGGAAATTGCTGATACCGTCCCTGAATGCAGAATTGAAACCAGTAGTGCTGTGTGGTGCAGGGATCAGTGCTGGGTCCACTCTTGTTTGACATTTATTTTGCAGATATCTAAACCAATATCAAGGAAATGTGAATGATCAAAACTGCTAATTACTGCAAGCTGGGCTCTATCATTACTAACAATAAACAGTTCCAGCAAGGGCTAGACTATGCTCATACCTGGTGTACAACAACAGTCGAGTTAAATGCAGAAACGTGCAGAATAGTACCATTCAGTAAAAAAAAAAAAAAAACATAAAAAGAAGCTGCTTCCAGCACACATCTTATAAATGATACTGCTTTTCAGACAGAAACAGTTATAAGAGACCTGGGTAGCTATGCACGCTACTCTCTCTCTATTATAATGATTTCACTATAGTAAGGACATCCTTCTATCTGGCCCAGTTAATTTCTAAGAGAATATTTTCAAGATCCTAAGAAGTCACCTTACCACTTACTCTTCTCTTATCTGACCCATCATCTGATACAGTATGCAATTAGAAGTCAAAATTAAGGACTCAAAAAGTCAGTCCAGAGGCAAAGAGGGAAAAAGCCCTGACAACACCCCAGATGACTCATGTTCGACTAGTGGCTGAGGAGCTTGATGTTGCTAGCAGGGAGGATGGGCATGCCTGTCCTGTGGAAGGAAGGGGATAGAGCCAGCCACTTAGGTGTAGCAGAACTGTAGGGAGAGAGATGGACTGTGACCTGTGGCCACGCATGAGGTCCACCAAGCCACTGATTGGCAGTAACTTCAGTGGTCAAGTGTGGGCTTCTGCAGTGATGTAGGTTGCAGATCCCTACAGCCAGTGGAGGGTTTAGGTTAGTTAGTGAAAAGAAGAAGAGTCCTCATTGCCAAAATGCTGGCAAGGATACAAACAACTGTTATAGCTGACTGAATGATGACTCTCTTGGATGACTTTCGGACTGGTGGTTCTGGCAGTGATCCTTAGTACCAGGGGAACAAATAGGGCTGTAAATGCTTTGAGAGAAGCTCAATAGTCAGCAGGCTTGGGCAAAAAGATAAAGAAAATGTGGGTCTAAACAAGACTTATTTAGGGTCAGAACTACAATCCTTGCAAAGGCAGAATGCAGTTTGAATGATTGTACAATAATTTACATAACTATGCCAAAACACTATTTTTTTTAACTTCTAATGATGAATTTGTTTTTAAAATAAGTCAGTTGTCTTTGAAAGCAGGGTATTTGGTAAGTGATATGCCCCTGGAGAGAAAATGGCAAGGAAGAATGTAACTGGGACAACAGAGAAGATAGGAAGTGATATCTAAGGTTGAAGATTGGTGGAAATGTAGGTTTGAATGAACAAGAGTAGAAGTGCAATGGTAGGCACAGTTAGCAGAGAGATGTATGGAGGTTACTTGATGTAGAAAGGGGAGAGACAGGATGACAAAGAGAATTGGAAGGACAAAGAAATTAAAAGAGAGAAGTGTGAGGCAGAAAAATAAGGTGCTAACACACATTAAGAAATCTTCATTTGAGGCATAAATGTGATGCAAAGAGTCAAAGTTGATTGCTATCCCCAGTTGCTTACAAAATGTTAGTTTAGGATAAGAAACACTACATGATATATCTAACTTATACTAAAACAATAAAGCACATGTGGTTATATGTTCACTTTGTAGTTAAATGATGATTTCATTCTCATTTCAAAACCTTAGTGCTACACAGACACAAATACACACACACACACACGCACACACACATGCACGCACACACACACGCGCACGCACACATGCACAAACGCACAAATGCATGGCTTGTGGCTACTACCTGAGCTGAATACATTTTAAGACTTCCTAGTACATTACAACAGAAAATCTGAAATCATAAAAACGTTTGAGAAATCATTTAATAAATATCACCTTTTCATAAACCATTACTGTAAGGTCTTCATTTCTGTTTAAATATGTTCTTATTAGCTCATAATACATAGATGAGAGTTACAGAAAATCATAAACTAAAAAGTCAGAAGTATTAAACTTTGCAATGCATGTCATTTTTTTTTATCATATTCTGACTTATTAATTTATTTTGACTTGCAGATACTGCAGATTGTTTCAGATGTCCAGAGGACTACTGGTCTAATGAGAGACGAGACACTTGCATTCCAAAAGTCATCGAGTTTCTCTCCTTTGGGGATACAATGGGGTGCACCTTGGCTTGTGTGGCTGTTATTTTGTCACTTATTCCTCTTTTCATTCTGTGGATCTTCATAAAGAACAGGGAGACTCCAATTGTGAAAGCAAATAACCGTGACCTCAGCTATTTTCTTCTTGTGTCCCTCAACTTATGCTTCCTCTGTTCCTTAATATTTATTGGACAGCCAAACAATATGAGTTGTATTGTGCGTCAAATTGCATTTGGCTTATTTTTCTCCATTTCTGTTTCTTCTGTTCTTGCAAAGACTATCATTGTGGTTATTGCTTTTAATGCAACAAAACCTGGAAGCAATTTAAGGAAGTGGGTAGGTTCTAAGACTGCATGTCTCATTATTGTATGTGGGTCACTGATTCAAGTTATCATCTGTACTGTTTGGATTACTTACTTTCCACCATTCCCACAATTTAATAGTGACTCCAGCAAAGAGAAAATTATAATCGAATGTAATGAAAACTCACTGCCTATGTTCTATTGCATGCTTGGATATCTTGGACTTCTGGCAACCATGAGTCTCATAGTGGCATTTCTAGCCAGAAAGTTACCTGATAGTTTTAATGAGGCTAAATTCATCACTTTTAGTATGTTAGTGTTTGTCAGTGTTTGGTTATCTTTCATACCAGCCTACATGAGCACAAAAGGGAAATTTGTAGTTGTAGTGGAGATATTTGCAATTCTGTCATCAACAGCAGGGTCACTCAGTTGTATATTCTTACCAAAGTGTTACATTATAATTTTGAGACCTCATATGAATACAAAATACTATCTTAGGAAAAAGGACTCAGGTAATAGATAAAAGTGATATTTCTGAGATTGTGACAAACCGTAAGCACATTCCAGTTTGCCTGATTTCTTCAGAAGAAAGTTCAGTGCATAGGCTTATCACAAAAAAATTAAAAAAGGATTAGATAAACAAGACCTGTTAAACTACATTTATTCTTACTTTTACTGATATTAAATGTATCCTTTTCACAATCATATGATATTAGAGTCATCTCAGGCATTCACTAGGTATAAATCAGAGAACTAGTGAACTACCTGTGAACATGACAAGTCCATTACCAGACACCTGTTCACAAATGCAAACACATGCAGGCTGTTTTCTCTTTCCTGCCTGCCTGCAGGTATCCATCATCTCTTTATCAACAAAGACACCTTTGTAATGTAGGAAGGAACCATACAGTTTGGTAAAATGCCCAGAAGACACAGGGAAGATATGTAAAACTACACAGAGTAGGCACCCAAGCCAGGAAAAGTACCAAAGAACAAAGTGTTCTAGTGAAACAATGCTTGTGCTTAACAGATGCATTTTGTTATTGACTCGCTCTCTGTGAGATGATGCCTTGTTATCCAGTCAGCTTAACTTGTTTAGACTACAAAAGTGCATGCAATAAAATTAATAGTCCCTACTCATTACTATTCTAAAGAAAAATTAAATATTTAAAAAATAAAATATAAGTGCTCATATTCAACTTTTTATTTCTTTTCATTCCAGACCATTTTAATATCCTTACTTGAGCACTTCAAGACTCAGTGGAGATAATTTCTTTATGTGTTACTGTTTGTATAGCTCTTTCCTTATTTTAAACGTTATTGTCCAGTTTTTCAGTATGTTTTAGTACAAGACTGGCATGATGTTAACATTTTTCAGGCAGTTTGAATGAGTTATTGAACATATAATGTATGCACATCTGATGTGCTTTTATATATATATATATAAACACATCATATATACATATAATATATATACACACACACACACACACACACACACACACACACACACAAACACATAAAGATATCGGTATCTATTCTCTCTCTCTCTTTCTATATATATATATATATATATATATATATATATATATAGAGAGAGAGAGAGAGAGAGAGATAAATATAGATAGAAAGAACCAGTAAAGTTAGAGTCTTCACTGTGTAATACCTTAAGCAAGAAATGTCCAACAGGTGGCCCTAAGGCCACAATACAACCCACCAAAGCATTTTATCTTTTCTGTGGTATGTCTTCTAACAGTCCATTTTGAATGGACAGAGACATATTGGACATGGTAATGTGGCTTCCCCCAAACCTTGCCAAGTATGGTAAGTTGCCCCTTAACTGTACAGTAAGCAGCCCATAAGCCAAAAATATTAGGCACCCCTGCCTTAAATATACCATAGTGGAGGCATGTGCGATAAATGCAAATGATCCTTAAAGGACATATAAGTGTTCCAGCTATGTGGCTAGTGAACACCCCTTAGTTTTTACTTTTTAACCTTTACTAGTGCATTCAGCCCAATAAAGCCAAACCCAACTAGCTGTAGGCATGCCATGTTTTTACCCTTTTTTCCAGTAAAAAACAGTCCAAATCCACCATTCGATAAATAGTTTAATAGCTCAGGACATAAACAGCATAAATAGCAGAACAAAGCTTTTGAGTAAAACACTCTTCTTCAGTGTTTAATAAAATTGTCCTGCCATAACACATATATACAGCAACACAGCCAAAGTATAAATGTAATAATAGCAGCAATTACATCCTTAAAGTGCCCCACATCTTATAAAAGTTCCCTTAAAACTGAGCCTCACTGAGGCTTATATTCTGTCATGTCTATCTGTAGAATTATTGCACACTACCACAAATCTTTTGAGATTTGAAGTGAACTCATCTTTGGATGAAATAAAATTTTTGGATATAGTAATTTCTACAGATGATGTGTATTTTAATTCCAAAATTCATTGGAAACATGTACAAGTTAACAAGTATGAACACCCACAAAGCTTACACCCCAGGCATATTTTTAAAGGGGTAGTAAAGGGACAGCTTATGCAAGCTAGCAGACTTAGTATGAAAAATGTAACTTTTGAGCTGGAAATGAATGAGATGCAGACTCTTTTATGGAAAGGGGCTATAATGAAGTTATAGTACAACAAATGAAGGGAATAGTTACTGGGTTAAGGAATGATACAGCCAGACCATATTTGAGTGGTAAGGCTGATAATGGTGAGGTGGAGAGAGCCAAACCAAATAGAACTATGGATAAATTGAACTATATGATGAAATATAATCGACGCACAGGTCTTGTTAAGCAAATAATTAAAAAGAACTGGACTATACTTACATACAGTCAAGAAGTGGTTGATCTAGTAGGTGAAACACCACATTTTGTTTTTAAAAGAGAAAAGAATTTAATGCAACATTTATGCTATAAGGATATAAGGAGAGATAATGTGCTACCAAAACATTAATAAATTTGGCACTAAGCCATGTTATAACTGCACACATTGTGCCGATATAAATATGGACTTAAGTTTTATACACCCAATTAGTCAAAAGCTATTTGAATTTAGAGCTGCTGAAACATGTAAGACAGAAAATGTGATTTATTTTGCTAACTGTGTATGCTGCCAATGTTTTTATATTAGTAAAACAAGTAAAAAACTAAAAGAGAGAACCTGTGAGAGAGGGGAGCTCTAAGCAGCCTATCTGTCCCTGGAGGAGTGGTTTCAGCTCAGACGTTAGTAGTTTATTGGCCATTTTGGGCTAATTTTGATTGTATCTACTCTATTTTCTGAAAAAAAAAAATACTTGTTTCCCGCCTTTCTGAACTAGTATAGTGCAGTTTTCAGGTTATTGCTGAATCCAGGGCTGTTACAAGTTTCTGTGTTGCCCATACCTTACTTGGATAGAAGGAAGTTTCTCTGTTCACCTGTGAGAGAGGGGAGCTTTGAGCAGCCTATCTGTCCCTGGAGGAGTGGTTTCAACCCAGAAGTTAGTTTATTGGCCATTTTGGGCTAATTTCTATCTCTTTCACTTCCGTGCTATATAAACCGCATTTGCGCAGTTTTTGCGCTTGTATTCTGCTCAACAAGTGCCTTCCAGGTGTTCTGCAGAATCTACAGCAGCAGAGAGACAAAAGAGTGACTTTGGAGTGATTAAGTATCTTTTTTCTGCTTTTCTTGCTGTCTTAACTAATTCCGCCTAAACATCATTTTTTTTAGCGAATCTGTGATTTAAAAAGTTTGTTATTGCTACATATTGTACTTATTTGCTGCCTGCACTTAAATTAAGTCATTTTTGTGTTTAAATAATCTGTTTTAACTATTGTAGGCTGCACACTAAAGTGCAATAGCTTTTTTCTGTGCATTTAAAGTGTTGTTTTGATTGTATCTACTCTATTTTCTGAAAAAGAAAAAAAGAAAAAAATATATATATATATATATATATATATATATGTGTGTGTGTGTGTGTGTGTGTGTATATATTTGTTACCCGCCTTTCTGAACCAGTATAGTCCAGTTTTCAGGTTATTGCTGAATCCAGGGCTGAGTTACAAGTTTCTGTGTTGCCCATACCTTACTTGGATAGATGGAAGTTTCTCTGTTCAACTGTGAGAGAGGGGAGCCTATTTGTCCCTGGAGGAGTGGTTTCAGCCCAGAAGTTAGTAATTTATTAGCCATTTTGGACTAATTTTGATTGTATCTGCTCTATTTTCTGAAAAAAAAAAAACAAAAAACAAAAAAAACAAACAAAAATATATACACTTTTTCATGCCTTTCTGAACTAGTATAGTCCAGTTTTCAGGTTATTGCTGAATCCAGGGCTGTGTTACAAGTTTCTGTGTTGCTCATACCTTACTTGGATAGAATGAAGTTTCTCTGTTCACCTGTGAGAGAGGGGAGCTTTGAGCAGCCTATCTGTCCCTGGAGGAGTCATTTCAGCCCCAAAATTAGTAGTTTATCAGCCATTTTGGGCTAATTTATATCTCTTTCACTTCCTTGCTATAAAAACTAAATTTGTGCAGTTTTGTGTACCAGGCAGTGCCGTTTAGCTAGAGTTAAACTATTCTCGGCTCCATGAAGTCTAATCTTCAATTTTATTCTCGGCTCCACAAAGTCTACTCTTGAATTTTTCCTTTGGAACTAGACAAACCTTCAGCTTTAGCACTCAAACCATTCATTTCACAGTCAAACACTTGTTAACCCTAGCACTAGACCCCCTATACTGTCCAGAAGGACAAGGCTCTCTATTTGTCCCCACCAGCCAATCAGAAAAACAGCTTACTCTACCTATTCAGGCATGTCCAAAGGACAGTTTCTGCTGTACACTCCAGTCCAACTGGTGAATCTGGGCATTTTGAGGCAATGTTACAACTGCCTCATGTCCACAGACAACCCTCTCCTCCTACCACCAAACACTAATATATGCCAGAGATGCAATTATACAGCCAAACTGGAGGCAAAGCTCTCTCAACCCAAGACTGGAACTGACAGTCAAGAGGAGAAGGGTAATACTTGCAACCCACCAACAGTCTCACATAGACCTAATAAACCAATACTGGCAAATAACACACATGAATACATGAAAACATACTCGGATGCTCTAAATAAAAATCTGCAAAAGCAACAGAGACCTCCAAAGCAGACATCCAAGCAACCTCCACAACCCATCACCAACCATGAAACACATACTTCACGTAATCAGTGTGCCACACAATCACAGCCCTTAACGCAAAATAACATACCCAACACACTAGTAATAGGCGACTCTATAGTCAGGCACACTGATGTCCCACTAACTAGGCTGAACAAGGAGAAGGTTACAGTTAGCTGCCTGTCAGGTGCCAGGATCCGCCACATAACACAAGTACTCGGGTCACTCCAGAACAAGTACAAATACAACTCTGTCATTATCCATGTTGGTGTGAATGACCTGAGATGTACCTCCCTGGACTACATGAAAAGAGACATGGAAGAGCTCTCTGATCATGTAGCCCAGGCCAGAATGACCCTGACCCTGAGTAGCATCCTGCCCTCACCAAAAATGATGTCACAGTATAAAGAAAAAATTATCAATTTCAACTATTGGCTAAGTTTCTGGTGTCTTTCAAAGGGGATCCAGTATCTGTCCACCTGGGATGACATGCTTGACAAGCCACGTTGCTTCGCAAGAGATGGCTTGCACCTGTCACCCTTAGGCTTTCGAATACTGGCCAAGGCTCTTGCCGCTCCCATAGTGCCTTTTTTAGGCAAGGCTCAAAAGACAAACCCACCACCATAAATAGCACAAGTAACCAAAAACTGAGGGTAATGCTACTCAACACCAGAAGTCTAAACCTCAAAATGCATGCACCCGTGGCACTCCTCAATATGGAGAATATCAACATCTGTGGAGTAACAGAAACCTGGTTTAAGGCTCCTGAGAGCACCCCAGCACTACTAGGCTATAACTCATACCATACCTTTTGGCCACAGCACCAGGACCGAAACACAAAATGCAGGGGAGTATCCATATTCATCAAGGATACCCACACCTCCAGGTTAGTGGCACAGCAGAATGCATCAGAGATCATCCATGTGCAACCAACAATGGGCAAAACTGCAATCCAAATTGTAGCTTGCTACAGATCACCCACCATGGTCCAGGACCCCCATTCCACATTTCTGGAGACACTGGGAAATTTCAAGGTACCACCAAATACCCTAATACTGGGTGATTTCAATTACCCAAACATAAACTGGGAGAACTACTCAAGTACTAACTCCCTTGCCCAACGCTTCCTAGAATTTATAAACTCAAATGCCCTGGATCAACTGGTCAACACCCCCACCAGAGGGAACAACATATTGGACCTGGTCATCACCAACATGGGCGACCAGTGTTCCACACCGGAGGTCAACCCCTCACTGGTTAGATCAAACCATAGACTAATCACTCTGGATATCCACATTCCACCCCCACCCCCAATCAAGGAAACCACCGTGAAAAACTTTTCAAAAGCAAACTTCACATTACTTAAGACCAAGGTGGAAAGGTTCACAGCTTCCATGCTAAAGGACAATGCTGTCCAAGCTGCTGAAACCTTTACAAAGGCACTCTATGAGCATCTGCAGGAATGCATGGATCGTGCTATCCCAAGTAAAACCAAGATTCACTCCTCCAAGAAAAGGAAACCAGTCTGGTGGATCCCTGCCATAAACAAGCTATACAACTGAAGGAGGAAACTAGTACAGAAAAGAGTAAAATTCCAAGAAGGAAAGACATCCCTGATCAATATCAGCAAGAAACTATGATCCTTCATTAAATCATCCAAGGCTAGTTCCGAAAGAAAAATTGCCAATGACTCCAAAGATAACCACAAAGCTATGTCAATAAGTGGAAACTCTCAGATCTGCTCTGAGTTAGTGCAGAATGGCACAAAATACACTGAACCGACTGATATTGCCAACATTCTGGTAGACAGGTTTAGTGCAAACTTCACCCCCCTCTCACCCCCTAAAGGGCCCATAACCATACCAGAAGAATGTAGGGCCCCATCAATCACCAACACACAGGTTAAAACAGCCCTATTCAAAGCCAAAAACACAGCTTCAGTGGGACCGGATGGTGTCCCAGGCAGTGTCTTACAAGAGCTCCAAAATGAACTAAACCCTCACCTAAACACACTGTTCAAACTCAGCCTCTCTACAGGGTATGTACCCACAGAATGGTGCACAGCAACAGTTATCCCACTGCACAAAGGTGGAGCCACAATGGACCCCAGGAACTATCGCCCTATAAGCCTGACTAGCCTGATCTGCAAGGCTATGGAACGCATCATCATGGAACTCATTAACAGAGACATTGGGAACCTCCAAACCTTGGACTCTACCCAGATTGGCTTTGTTAAGGGCAGATCATGCCTCCTAAACCTAGTGGACTTCTTTGAGATGGTTACCAAGGCATTAGATGAGGGAAAAGAGGTCCACACAGCCTACCTAGACCTCGCAAAGGCTTTTGACACCATTCCCCATTCTAGTATTATAGACAAGCTCACCAGCTTGAACATAAACCCCTACGTCACGAGATGGGTTGCCAACTGGCTCATGGATAGAACCCACATGGTGAGAGTTGCAAGCTCTACATCCGACTGTAAACTGGTTACAAGTGGCATCCCCCAGGGCTCAGTCCTAGGACCCCTCCTGTTCAGTATATACTTCTCAGAGGTACAGGCAAGCATAGGAGGGCTATGGCTGACCAAGTTCACAGACGACTGCAAACTAGGGGCCATAACTGATTCTCCAGCTGATACAGACACCCTCCAGATGGGTCTCACTGAGACAGATACCTGGTGTCAAAATCATGGCCTCAAGCTAAATGCCAAAAAGTGTATAGTGATGCCCTTTGGAAAAAACAAAGTACCTGCATACTACCACATAGGTGGTAGTCCCCTAAATATAGAAAATGTAATAAGGGATATGGGGACCCAAGTAGATAGTAATCTCTCCTTTGATAATCATATTGCCAAGGTGGTTAGAAAATCCTTCTATGTGGCCCACCTAATCACAAAAGGGTTCGCATCTAGAACAAAAGAGGTTATTGTGCCTCTCTACTCATCACTCATTAGACCCATCATAGAATACAATGCCTCATTTGGGATGTACCTTACAAGACACCTGCAACAGCTGGAAAGACCACAAAAGTACCTCACCAAGAGGATTACTGGCCTCAAACAAATGCCTTATGCAGCCCGACTCAAGAAACTCCAGCTGTACTCGTTTGCATACCGCTTACTCAGAGGTGATCTCTGCCTGACATACAAGGCAATGTCCAACCCAGAATTGATGGACATGCTCCACCTAAAAAAACAAAAAACAAATCCCAGAGAGACACATGCTCTAGAGATATAAACCTCACCACAATTATAAATAGGACATGCAGGAGGGATAGATTCCTATCCCAGAGACTCCCCCATGCTTTGGAACAGGATTCCAATATACATCAGGCAGAGCCCCTCACTAACACTCTTCAAGAGAAACCTTGACGGGTGGATGGGAAACAGAAAATTTACCCCGGGGATCACTGCAGTGTCTCTGCTGGACAGTGGCACTGGGAACTAATGGATCTGCTGGACAGAGGCACGGGGAACTAATCTAAGGGGGTGGCAAAAGCCAACACATTCTGGCTAGGCTTATAAATGCCCTTGGGCAGATAGCCTAGTACTTACCTATGAACCTATGAACCTAAGTGCACATTATTCTGACATTCATAGAAATGTCCTTACAGATGCTTTGGCTAAGCATATAGCAACTGCAGATGCTGAGCATAAATTCCAGTTTAGAATTTTGCATGTTGTGTTTAAAAATAAAAATGGAGGTGATTTAATAAATAAAATGGAGTTGGCTGAATATAAATGGATTCATTTTTTAGAGCTGACCATATGCTAGGTTTGAATGTGAATAATAGTATAAAACCTATTTTAAAAGATAGACATGGCAAAATATAAGCCTCAGTGAGGCTCAGTTTTAAGGGAACTTTTATAAAATCTGGGGCACTTTAAGGATGTAATTGCTGCTATTATTAAGTTTGTACTTTGATTGACTGTTGTTGTATATATGCTTGCGCTATGGTAGGACAATTTTATTAAACACTGAAGAAGAGTCTTTTACTTGAAAGCTTTGTTCTGCTATTTATGCTGTTTATGTCCTGAGCTATTAAACTATTTATCAAATGGTGGATTTGGAATGTTTTTTCCTGGAATTCTGATTGTTTTTCATCCAAGTCCTTTGATTTGCTGAAGACCTATTACTATGTTTTTACCTGTTTTCTGTGCTTGTCAGTATAGCATAAGTGCATTATTTGGCTATACTTTGGAAACACAGAGCTTAAGGCAAAGCCTGATGTCTATAAATGCTAAGGTGCCTGCAAAATATCCCAACGAGTAAAAGGTCACACAAATAAACTATTTAGCAAAAACACCAAAAAAGATGGAGTTCCTGTCAAAAATATGATATATCTAGAACAGAGATTCTTCTCAGAGTAAAATATCCAAGATCCAAGTTGTATATTATCAACATGCATGAACTTGAGACATAAATGCACACAGATATTCAGACTCCGAGGTTATTTCTAATTTTTCTAAAAGGTGACTTGCATCAGATAAGTAAAATGGTAACTGATTCATTTGAGGTTTTTAGCGCTCCTGCTTTTCTCATGAAAATTAAACTTTCCTGACATAACAGTCTTCCAAGTAGATAATTTCAATCTTTGTATTCTTTAGATATGTAGTTTAAAAAGTTAACAAATATGTTTTATAACTGGACACAAATACTAACTATTTACTATTATTTCTTTTACATCCTTTAAAAAAAAGTTTCATGTAATTTCTTCATGGGATTTGGTAAATGGATCAATGGTGGACATTGCAGTTTGCATTTTGCTGTATCATTCAAGGACCTAGTTTAATATACAATATATTTCTTTCTTAAAGAAATCAAGACTGCCTTTTATATTTTTGTATGAACACATACTTGTAGGATAGAAAGTGAAGTTGTTGAGTTATTAATTCAAGTCAAATTATAAACACTTCTGATTTGTTTATGTTTTTTTCCTTCCATTATAATTATAAGCTGGACCAGTTCTTATTTTATAGCACAATTTGCTGCTGGTTTTACATATTGGGCAGGGTTCACGAAGGCTTACATGGAGTTTAAGAGTAGTTTAAGCCTCCGTGTAAGCCTCCCGATCCAGGAACAGCCCAATCCTCCGTGTAAGAGACTAGCTAAAACGTCTCTTACACGGACTGGACGTGGAAATGCTCAATACCTCATTTGCAGCTGAAAGATATGCAAATGAGGTATTTGAGCGATCCAGGAAGCCCAAACCAGTCCATGTAACGGACGTTTTAGCTGCAGAAATGTACTCAGCTGACAACTGAGTACATTTCTGCAAAATTTACAACGGAGCTATGTCAGCTCCAAATAAAGGTTGCATATGTGTCATCTAGCATGCCAATGGCCAAATATGTGGCCATTGGCATTAAAAAGTGATGCAAAATTATGTAAAATAACATTTTTTTGGGGGGGGATTTTGATATTTAACTGCAGCGCACACCCGTGCAAACAGGGTGCGCTGCCTAAAAGTGAAAACCGAAGCTTATAAGCCCACAATTGTGGGTTTTATGTAGTACATGGAATGACAATGCAGGGACTAGCAGACCAAAAACAATATGGCCACCGTGTAGTGGTTGCCGGGGGGGGGGGGAGCTCAGTGTAAGAGATGTAACTAAACATTACTAGGCAATCCTATGTAAATGAGGGTCACAATACTGAATCACACTGCCACATAGCTAATGAGCACTTTTCGAGTAGTGTAAGAGTTACAGAAGGGGGAGGAATAGAGTAAGAGGTAGGTGACATCACGGGGGGGAATGATAGAAATAAATGTATCACATTGGAGAGGAGTGTAACGTGACAGATGACAGACAGACATCGGGGAGAGAGGTGTGTCCCAACAGAACACTAGGAAAGTCAAGAAATAGAGGGTGTACACTATCCCTACACTCAAACTTTCTTGATATACGTGCATGCGCGTGTGTGCGCGTGTGTAAGGCAGGTTCACCATGTGGGAGCGTGTTGCAAGCCATTTAAAACGGTTTGCATGGGTGTGCACGTGTGTAAGGCAATGTAAACATCAGGAAGCCTGTTGCCTGATGTATAAGGCTGTGTGCATGCGTTTTCCCATGAATCAGCCCAGTCCAAACCATGTAAGTATGTGTGCGCGGGTCTAAGCCACTGTGAGCGTGCTTATGCTGGTGTGCACATTGCTCCCCCTGAGGAAACAGAGAGGAAAAAGGAAACAACCAGAGTACAAGGAAGATGTCAGAGAATACTGCTGGAGTTAATTGGTGATAACAATTGGAAGCAGGCAATTACACAGGCAGACTAGAAGCCCAACCCAGCACTTAAAACACTGCAAACAGCAGTGCAGGGTGTTTCTCTCAAGAGATACTGCAAGAAAGGAGTGAGCTATCAGAATTGAAAACTGAAAAAGCTGAACTCAGAGCAGAAATGCTAGGGGCTGCCATAGCTGTTATAATCAGGCATAGGCGAATTGCTGAGGGTGGTGACAATGCAGATGCTGACAGACAACCCAGAGTGAGGAGAAGGAGAAGAGTATACAGGCCCAGGGTCACCTACCATGGGTTACATGAGCTGGAGATAGTAGAGCGCTACAGAGTGGACAGAGACCTTCTGCAGCAAATTGTTGAGCTGTGCAGGCCACGTCTCACACACAGAACCAACAGAGGGGAACCCATCCCAGTAGAAACCAAGGTATGTGTTGGCCTAAGAATACTAGCAACAGGTACCTTCCAGAGACCAACTGGCGATATGATGGGGATATCACAGGCATCAGCCTCCAGGGTACTACACCAGTTCCTGGATGCCATGTCAGCACATGTCGGTGATCATGTATATTTCCCCAATGCCCATCAGGTTGTGGCCAGCAATATGCATCTCTTCCAGCAAATAGCGGGATACCCTGAGGTACTGGGTGCAATAGACTGCACGCACATACGCATCAAAGCACTAGCTGGTGAGTGGGGTAGAGCCTATATTAACCGCAAGGGATTCCCCTCCATCAACTGCCAGGTCATGTGTGATGCCCAGGGCATAATAATGAATGTGTGTGATGGCTGCCCTGGGAGGTACCACGATTCCCACATCTGGCACCTGACGCAGCTGTACCAATCATTTGCCAGTGGGGACTTCCCACACGGACACCTAGTGGGGGATGCAGGTTATGCACTTGAGCCGTGGCTGATGACACCCATCAGAAATGCACACACACCTGAACAGGAACGCCATAATGAGGCACACGCACAAACACGTAATGTCATAGAGCGTGTGTTTGGGCTGCTCAAGTCACGGTTCCGGTGTCTGGACACATCTGGTGGAGCCTTGCAGTACACACCAACTACATGTACCCAAATGATCATGATATGTGCTATGCTACATAATATGATCCTGCGGAAACAGCTGCAGCAGGACCAGCATAGGGTTGGGCCAAACATACCCCCACCATTGCCAAGGCCACCACAGGCAGAGGGTGACTCGGAGGAGGAACAACCTGACCTTGCCCCAGTAGGCAGAAGGAGGCAAGCTCAGTATGCCCTGGCCTTGGCAAAGAGGCAACGCATAGCACATACACTGGCTCAGTAGGAACACTGGGACTGATACCCCCTCCGACTCACTCATATAGTAACAGGGACACCTAACATGACACAACCTGCTTCCAAACATGTACAGGGAGTGTAGTATGTGCATCCGACAGAGGCAGCCCTGCAGCACCACCTGAGGCATGAATGCCATGTGTTAAGTAATGTAACACCATGTACCATATGCACACCTGAGGACCCTGACTAACATCCACCCTCACCAATCATGAACCACAAAAACACAAACCCACCTTCATAGGTACCACAAGGGATAGGAACCTAGATGTAATGCTACCCAATGCCAGAAGTATAAACAGCAAGATGCATGCAGTGTAAACACACACAGTATAGAGAATGTAGATATCAGTGCTGTAATAGAAAACTGGGTCAAAGCCCACATCAGCCCCCTAACACTACCAGGTCACACCTCATACAGTGATGTACAGCTGCAAAACATGGAACAAGCTACAAAACGAGGGTGACTAGCAATAAATGTTATGGATAACCACACCCCCATGTTGGTACCACAACAAAAAGCAGCATGGATTAGCCATGGTCAAATACCAATGGCTAAAACTGCCTACCACTATATAGCTTGCTGCAGACCACTGTCCTAATAGCAGGAACTGCACCAGGCCTATGTTGGAATACATGAAGATATCAAGCCCCCCAAACCACATTATATTGCTTGACTGAAAATACCTACACATACACCATAGTTTCATAGTTTCATAGTTTACTACTAGGCTATCTGCCCTAGTGCATTTATAAGCCTAGCCATAGTGATGTGGCTATTGCCACCACTTATAGTGGTAATAAGTGTACAGAATAGATTCCGAATATTGTGCCTCTGACTTAGTAGTGACACATTATGACCCCTTTACTTAATCAAATTAATTGACTGTGCCTCTGTCTAGTAGTGACACAGGGAGGACCCCTGGGGTAAATCTATGATCTCACATCCACTTGTCCAGATTTCTCTTGAAGAGAGTCAGTGAAGGACTCTGTCTAACATGAACTGGGATTCTGTGCTAGAGTGTGAGAAGCCTCTGAGTTATGAATCTGTCCCTCCAGCATGTCCTATACATGTATGTGCTGAGGTTCAAATCTTTAGCTCTCATGGTTCTGGTGGATTTGGATTGCTTGCAGTGGAGCATGTCCATCAAATCCTGATTGGACATGGTCTTGTATGTCAGGCATAGGTCATCTGTAAGTAGGTGGTATGCTACTGAATAGAGCTGGATTTTCTTTAGTCTGGAAGCATATGACATGTGTTGTAGACCCTTGATCCTCTTGGTAAGGTACTTTTGGGGTCTCTCCAACTGTTGCAAGTGCTGGGTGAGGTACATACCAAATGGGGCTTTGTATTCAATCATGGGCCTGATAAGGGAGAAGCATAGGGGTACAATGACCTCCTTTGATCTGGATGGAAAACCCTTCATGATAAGGTGGGCAAGATAGAAAGTCTTTCTAACCACTTTGGCAACATGGGTGTCAAACGAGAGGTCACTATCTACATGGGTCCCCGGGTGTCTGATTTTTTTTTTCTGTCCTCAGTGGGTTGCTGTCTATGTGTTAATTTGTGGGTACTTTGTTCCTCCCAAAGGGGATGACTACACATCAGTTGCATTCAGTTTCAGGCCATGATTCCGGCACCAGCTATCTGTTTTTGTGAGGGCATTCTGTAGGATGTGTGTGCCGGCTGATGTATTCACTATGGTGCCTAGGTTGCAGTCATCTGCAAACTGTGTCAACCACAACCCTCCTATGTTTGCTTTCACATCTGAAAAGTAAATGCCAATTAAGAGAGGTCCCAGGACAGATCCCTGTGGGACACCACTTGTGACTGGCTTTGAATCTGACAAGGCACCTGCAATGTCGACTTTATGGGTTCTGTTTTTTAGCCATTTTGCAACCTATCCTGTGACATATGGATTTATATTTCAGCTGTTGAGCTTGTCTATGATGCCTGAGTGGGGTATTGTGTCAAAGGACTAAGCCAAGTGCAGGTAGGCTGTGTGGACCGCTTAGCCCTCATCGATGGCCCTACTGACAGTTTCAAAATAGTCAACTAGGTTCAAAAGGCAGGATCTGCCCTTTACAAAGCTGAACTGGGTGGGATCATGAGTCTGTAGGTCACCAATGTCTCTGTTTAAGAGCTCCATAATGACTCTTTCCATAGCTTTGCAGACAAGGCTGGTTAAGCTTGTGTGGTGGTAGTTCCCAGGGTCTGTGGAGGCATCTCCTTTGTGGAGTGGGACCACTGTTGCTGTACGCCAGTGTTCAGGTACATATCCTGTAGCAAGGCTAAGGTTAAATATAATTTTTATATACGGGTTTAGCTCCTCTTGGAGTTCACGTAGCACGCAACTGGGGATACCATCAGGTCCCATTGATGCTGTGTTTTTGTCTTTGCTGAGTGCGGCTCTCACATGGACATCTGAGATGACAGTGAGGTTACATTCAGCTGTGATAACTATCGTCTTTTGGGGGTGAGGGAGGGAGATAATTGCACTGAACCTGTCTGCCAGAATGTTGCCAATATCTGTCGGGTCACTGAAATTTATGTTGTTGTGTACCAACTCTGAGCATATCTGAGGGTTCCAACCCAGGTTTCTGACATAACTGAAGAAGGCATTGTGGTTATCTTTATTGTCTTTGGTGATTTTTGTCTCAAAGTTGACCTTGGATGTCTTTATGAGAGAATGTAGCTTTTTACTAGTGCTGATCACAGCTGCCTTCCCTTTAGGAGATTCAGCTCTGTTTTGCATTAGTATCCTTCTTTTGTGATACAGTTCATTTATGGCTGGGGTCCACCAGACAGGCCACTTTCCCTTGGTGGAGAGGGTCTTGGTTTTATTTGTGATTGCATGGTCCATGCTTTCTTGGAGATGTCCGTAGAAATCGTTTGTGAAGGAGTCACCATTGTGTGTTGTGGTTTCCACTGGCCCAGTGGGCTTAAAGGATACCATCTCAGTCTGAAGAAGTGTGAAGTCAGCTTTTGAGAAGTTTATCACTATACTCTTTGTATTATACTAGCACCGACACGTTTGTAGAAAATTTCCCAGAATCCATCAAACAAAATGGACATGCAAAATGTAACACTTCCACAAGAGGGGTAAGCATACTGGATGTGATAATCAGAAATATGTGTACTGGATGTCAAGATGAGAAGTGTATCCCTCACTGGTAAGACCAGACCATAGAGTAATCACACTGTAGTTACACATCCCGACCCCAGTCCCTGGCCAGAATACCACAGTGAAACACATGTATAAAGCATAGCTTGCACCCCTACAAACCAATGTGGAATCCATGAAAGGCCCTGTGCAAGTCCAGAATATGGGACACACTACAGAACATGTTGTACAGGCATTCCATGAACACAGCCAAGAGTGCTTGGAGTCTGCAATCACAAATAACAACAAGACACAATGCCATACACCCAGGCATCTGGCATGCTGGACTCCAGCAATTACTAAACCATTGAAGAGAATGAGGAAGCTACCACATGATAGATCAAACATAAAAAGTGAAGTAATCAGTGATCACTAGTATGGCAATAAAATGTGTCCACACATACAATCCACTAAGGCCAGGCAAAACAAGTAGAATCTGTGAATCCAGAGGCAATGTGACACCTGTCCCAAGTATACACACAACAACAACTCACCCCAATAAATACAAATATATGTGATAGACGCAACCAGGTAGCCAAACTGGAGCCTGAGCACCCCCAAATCAGTACTGTCAAAACTAGACAGGAGGAGAAGGTAACCACATACACCACAAACCCAGTCCCACATAGACCTACAACGACTGTAAACCAAACACATAAACACAAAAACATTCCCAGAGGCCCTAATTACAAACACACAACACCAACACAAGCCTCCAAAGCAGACAGCCAATAAAACAACCTCCAGAAATAGCACATGTAACACATAGTACACAAAGCTGGTGTGCCAAACAGTCACAGGACAGAAGGAGAAACAACATGCCTGATACACTTGTAATAGGTGACTCCATAGTGAGACATGCTGCTGTTCCAGGGATGGCTTGCACCTGTTACCCATGGGCGTCTGGATATTGCCTAAGGCTGTTGCAACCTACAGAGATCCTTTTGTAGGCAAGGCCGAAAAGACTAACCCACCACCATAGAAAACAAAACTGGAAAGAAACAGAAGGGTAATGCTGATCAATGCCAGATGTGTAAACCTCAATATGCATGCTCCTGAGGCCCTCCCAGTATGGAGAACATCGATGTCTGTCCAGTGATAGAAACCTGCTGCAAGCCTCGTGACAGCACACCAGCACTACCAGGTAATACCACATATCATGTGTTATGGCCACAAAACCTGGAACAAAACATAAAAGGAGGGTGAGTATCCATATTCAGCACAGACACCTATACGTCCAGTTAACTGACAATGCTTATGTCATTGCAGTCCACCCATGTGCAACTAACCATAGGCAAGACTGCTGTACAGTCTGTAGCATGCTACAGACCACACTCTCACACACAGGAACCCCACCCCGCTGTCCTGAAGACAGAGGACAGTATGAATGTACCACCAAATACAAAACAAGGTACACACAAACTACCACATAGGTGGTAAACCATTATGTATGGAAGGCGTAATCAGGGACCTAGTGACACAAGTGAACAGTAACCTGTTATGTGACAGTCACATTGCCAGTCTGGCTAGGAAGACTGTCTATATTGGACACTGTATCATGAAAGGAGTCACATCTACGTCAACAAAGGTCATCGTGCCCCTGTACTGTTCCCTTATCAGACCCATAATATAGTACAATGCCTCATTTGGGATGTACATTACCGGGCACCTGCAGCAGTTATAAAGACCTCAAAGGTACCTCACCAAGAATTAGAAAGGGTCTCAAATATATGTCATATGCTGCCTGGCTGTAGACACCACAGCTGAATGCAGTCACATACAGCCTACACAGAGGCATTGTATGTCTGTTGTACAAGTCCATGTCCAACACAGAAGTAATGGACATGCTCCACCCCAGAAAACTCAAAGCCATCGGAACTGTGTGAGTCAGAGATGTCAACCTCAACACATAATGAAATAGGATGTGCTGGAGGGACAGATACCTAACCCTGAGGCTCTCCACACCCTGGAACAGAATACCACTACATGTTAGGCAGAGCCCCTCACTGACACTCTTCAACAGGAAGTTGGCAAAATGGATGGATAATTGTAGATGTACACTGGGGGTCTTTACTGTGTCATGTTCAGACAGAGGCACAGCTAAGTAAATCATAAATGGCCATAATATTCACATAGCAAGGGGTGGCAAAAGCCACACACACTGTGGCTAGGCTTACAAATGCCCTAGGGTGGATAGCCTAGTATGAACCTATGAACCTACTATGATACAAATTGTACAGGACACTAAGGATAATCCCAAGGCTGCTGCAACTGATGGTAGGAAGCGTGTTGTGAATTCCCAGATATTCTCTGGATCACACAAATATTACAAACAACTTACCAAACACACACACGTATTGCCAACATACATCCTGACAGGCACAGTGCAAACCCCCCCCCCCCCCATAATGCAAAATATCTTTCCCAGCAGACTGCTGCCTCCCTGACATTATGTCAGCCTTACCACAGGATATGTACCCAAAGAGCAGTGTATAACAACAGTGGTTGTTCTCAAGAAAGGTGTCGCCTGAATGGATACTAAAAACAACCACCACAGAATCCTGAGAAGCTTGGTCTGCACAGCTATGGAAAGGATCAGCATGTACCGCAGACATAAAGATATTGGGGATCTATTGACACCCGACCCTACCCAGTGTGGGTTTATTAAGTGCAGACCCTGCCCCTAAACATGTGTGACTCAGTTGAAACAGTAATTGAGGTCACTGATGAGGGCAATGTGGTCCACAAAGCGTAGCTGGACCTTGCAAAGCCTTCCATACAATACCCTACGTGTTCAATATAGATATGCTCACCAGCTTATATATACACCCCTATGTCACTAGAGAGGTTGCAAACCAGACCAATGACAGAACTGACATGGTCAGACATGCTGCAGCCATGTCAGACTACAAACCACATATAACAGGTATCCCACAAAGCTTGGTCCTGGGACCTTCCGCGTCTGGTATATATGCCCCATAGGTACAGGCCAACATGTAAGGACTGTGCCTGAACATGTTTGCAGAGGACTACAAACTGCCCAACATATCTGACACTCCAGCTGACACAAGCATCCCACAAAAGGGCCACATAGAAACAGACAACTGGTGCCATAGCCATATCAGCAAGTTAAATGGAGAAAACTGTATAGTCAACCTCTGTGGATGTACAGTAAGTGACCACCAATTACCACATAGGTGTTAACCCATTACATACTTAACATGTAATGACAGACCTGGGTACACAAGGTGATAGATATCCTGCATTGGACAAACATGTGGCTGTAGTGTTAACAGTAACAATCCATATACCAACCTAATCATGAAGGTTATGACATCTAGATAAGGGGAGGTCATTGTGGTTCTGCAGTTATCCTTCATCAGCGTTACAATTGACTACAACAGCCCCTGTGGGGTGTACCTCAGCAGACACCTCCATCAACTGTAAAGTCCACAACAGTACCTCACCAGGAGTATCAAAGAGCTTGAACAGATGTAATGTGTTGCCTGATTAAACAGAGTGCAACTCCACACACTGCCATGCTGGCCACCCAGACGCAAGCTGTGCCTGATGTAGAAAGCCATGTCCAAGCTGGAATCAATGAACATGCTGCACCTTGCACAATCTGAATGGCAGTGAGCTATGCACATGAGGGACCTGAACCCCATCACTGACATACATAGGACAAGCTGTACTGCATTATCCATAACACAGAAGCCACTCCCACGCATGAGTAAACTACCAGTACAGGTTATCCATCGAGTCACTCGTTGATTCTCCTCAACAGGAATCTTAATGAGTGGATGGGAGATGGTAGGTTTAACCTGGGTATCACTGTTATGTCATGGGTAGACAGAGGCACAGTATACTAAACATGACATATGTCATGGCAAACTACACTTACAATGTGTTGAAGGACAAACACACTCTCTGACTAGCATTAGAAATGACCTAGGGCACATCAGTAGTGTTTGCCAATGTACACCTATGTTGTGGAATACACTACTGATGTTGGACGAGGCTGTTGTAAGTAGTTAATATCTGAACATAATGCAACATGGTCAGATGTGCACAACTGGACCCTAACCAGGCTGTTGTGCTCACTATGGAAATGTAAAGCAGTGATAGGACTAAAGCCCAGGATACTGTCCACCACAGTGAAAGTACTGAACCACTACACTATACAGTACTACAGTGTTAGGTCAGTATGAACGGATGTTGACAATTGTATGCAAAGTATCCCATGCAAACCCTGCAGGCACAGTATAATCCCTGTTGTGTTCACACAAAAAGCATTTGGACAGTAACTACACAACATGACACAGAACACACAACCATAAACAGGAGATATTTGTTGAAGTTCACACTCATCCACAAATGTGATGGGCTGCAGAGTTCAACATATGGAAAGCTCACACTGGGCATGCTCACACACCTTGATAAATGAGACATCTTTCACACAACATGCCATGGGAAGGCTGAACTGGGCATGCTCACACACAGTCTAAATATCAGTTTAGCATTTTGCCACATATATCTGGTATATGTACGTGTTATTCCAGTAACCAACAACATTATAGCAATCTGACCAGTGCTCACACTAAAATGACTACAGAGACATACATGATATAGTGGATTTCCCCCATATGCAAACATCTTCCACAGATACACAAGTTGTTCATACAAACAGGAAATGTTATGGCAATAAAGACCTGCAAACACTGCTATCAGCACCAAATAATGTGCATCTAACAGTTAAACATATGGGTGTAGAGGTCAACACTAGGCTGTTTGCCCTAGGGAATGACAGCTTATCCAGAGTGTGTGTGTGTGTGGGTGATTGTGGTTGGTCTGTGTGCAAGTCTGTGTGAGGGAAATGTTCCTTTTAGCAACTGGGAAAACACACCACAGGATGCTCATTCCCCTTTCTAAACACTGATGATGTCAGCACCCTATAAGTATATCAGGAGAAAAAAAAATCTTCCAAAAATCCGAATAGTGCTCTCTGCTAATGCGTCCGTCTCTAGTGTCATAACAATAGTTAGGTAGGGGTTTGAATCCAGCAAGTGGCAAGTGTATGTGAATTGGGTTAGTGTGTGTATAAGTGTGTATGAAAAGAGCATCCCTTTTGGCAACTGTGAAAATGCACCACTGGATGCCCATTCCCCTTTCTAAACACCGATGATGTCAGCACCCTATAAGTATAACAGGAGAAAAGAAATCTCCCAGTAATGCGAATAGCGCGCTCCGCTAATGCGTCCGTCTCTAGTGTCATAACATAGTTAAGTAGGGGTTTGAATCCAGCAAGTGTGTGTGAAGGGGGGTTAGTGTGTGTGTGTATAAAAAGAACATCCCTTTTGGCAACTGTGAAAACACACCACAGGATGCCCATTCCCCTTTCTAAACACCGATGATGTCAGCACCCTATAAGTATATCAGGAGAAAAAAAATCTCCCAGTAATGCGAATAGCGTGCTCTGCTAATGCGTCCGTCTCTAGTATCATAACATAGTTAGCTAGGGGTTTGAATCCAGAAAATAACAAGTATATGTGAAGTGGGGTTAGTGTGTGTGTATGTAAAGAACATCTCTTTTGGCAACTGTGAAAACACACCACAGGATGCCCATTCCCCTTTCTAAACACCGATGATGTCAGCACCCTATAAGTATATCAGGAGAAAATAAATCTCCCAGTAATGCAAATAGCATGCTCTGCTAATGCGTCCATTTCTAGTGTCATAACATACTCCAGCAAGTAGCAAGTGTGTAAAGGGGTGTAAGTGTGTATGAAAAGAACATCCCTTTTGGCAACTGTGAAAACACACCACAGGATGCCCATTCCCCTTTCTAAACATCGATGATGTCAGCACCCTATAAGTATATCAGGAGAAAAGAAATCTCTCAGTAATGTGAATAGCGCGCTCCGCTAATGCGTCTGTCTCTAGTGTCATAACATAATTAAGTAGGGGTTTGAATCCAGCAAGTGTATGTAAAGGGAGGTTAGTATGTGTGTAAGTTTGTATGAATGGAACATGCCTTTTGGCAACTGGGAAAACACACTACAGGATGCACATACCCCTTTCTAAACAATAGCACAATTATTTATGGCTTTTGATTCCAGACATGTCATGTGTGTTTTGCTCACAACAGAATGCCCATTTGTGCGGGTTGTTTCTCACAATAATCCATGACATCGATTAAACCAGTTATGGCAATGCACACATGATGTATGTGTGTGCCAAATACACATATGTACCTGTGACCTTCAATAGTTACCATGTGTGATGCCTGCCACATGTGAATACATGGTATTTGCACTGGGTAACATTATGACTGTGGTCTTCTGTGCAGGTGCTGCATGTGGGATGTGTATATACAGTGTGAGATGTAGATGCTATCAACCTAGTAGTGAGGGATACACACCTGGTCTGGGGCATATAGTCTACATGTTGTTGATGAACAGGTGCTGCATGTTTTCACTTGTTGTGGGAGTGGTAAGAAGTTGTTCCATAGCAATGCAGTGACTGCATGCTAAGAACCTTTCAGCTAGGGTGTTGTAGCTACAGTAATTCATTAGCATTCAGTAACATGTCAGCATTCCTGGTGAGGGTATGATGCCAACCAAGGTCAGGGTTCTACCAGCCTGTGCCACTTGCTCAGTGAGCCCTTCCATGTTCCCTATCATGTATTCCAGTGAGGGACATCACACATCAGCTGTAGTGGCATGGACAATGACTGAGTCATATGTGTCCCTGCATCTGACTGACCTGTATGCTTGTGTTATGTGGTGGACCATAGTGCCCCATGAGCATATCACTGTGACCTTCACCTTGTCCAGCCTGGTGAGCATGACCTCACTGTACCGGACAATAAAAGTACCTAACACAACTGCAGCAGGAGTGTTGTATAGCTGTACAGACTGTGCTTGTTTGGCACACAGGATTTGTATGCTATGTGTTATGCATGCTGTGTTCAGGCCTAACGTATGCCTGCGTGCCAGCTGCAGAGGTGTCTGCCACTCAGGCAGGATGCCATTCTTAGGCTCCACGAATGGCCCGGTGTGTTCCCGTGCTTGCATTGCTGTCAGTGTATGTCTACATTAGACTGGTATTGCAGTCACTGTAGTATTTCATGCCACCTGACAGGTTATGCCAGTACTGGGTTCAGAGTGCTTAGTCCACAGTTTGGCTATGTGTTTCCATCTCATACATGTGTTGTACATCCATAGGTAGGGGATAGGGTTGACTGTGTACATGTGGCAGCTGTGACATTACTACATGACTCACATATTCCACAACTGTACCATAGAGGTGACTGACAACTGATCTTTGCACATGCTACCATAGTATTGAGATTGCATTGGTGATTAACAGCACATAGGGCCAATGGTGAACAAGATACATAGGTTCATAGGTTCATACTAGGCAATCTGCCCTAGGGCATTTATAAACCTAGCCAGAATGTGTGTGGCTTTCACCATGCATTGTAAATCTATCTTGCTATGCCCTTTTCCAAGGTTAGTATACTGTGCCTCTGTCTAACAGTGACACATAAGTGATACCCAGGGTAAACCTACAATGTCCCATCCAGTCATTAATATTCCTCTTGAAGACAGACACTGAGTGACTCTGCCTAACCTGTATTGGTATAATATTCCAGAGTGAAGGGAGCCTCTGAGTTATGAATGTGTCCCTCCAGCATGTCCATATCACTCCTGAGGTTCAAGTCTTTCCAGCGTGTAGCTTGATGGGATTTGGATATTCTGAGGTGCAGCATGACCATTAAGTCAGGGTTTGACATGGCTTTATATGTCAGGCACAGATTGCCTATGAAGAGGCAGTATGCCACTGAGTAGAGCTGCTGTTTCTTTAACCAGTCAGTATGTGGCATCTGTTTGAGCCCTTTGATCCTCTTGTTGAGGTACTTTTGTGGTCTTTCCAGTTGCTGCAGGTGTCTGGTAAGGTGCATGCCGACAGGGGCATTGTAGTCAATTATGGGCATGATGAGGGATGAGTAAAGAGGCGCAATGTCCTCCCCTGATCTACATGTGAATCCCTTCATGGTGAGGTGGCCTGTATAAAATGTTTTTCTAACCACTTTGGCCATGTGGTTGTCAAATGAGAGAATGCTATCAACTTGTGTACCCCCAGGTCCATAATTCCTTCTTCTGTACTTAATGGATTAACACATATGTGGTACTTTGTGGTCACTTTGTTTTTGCCAAAGGGGAAGACTATACACTTTTTGGCATTCAGCTTGAGGCCATGGCTGTGGCACAAGTCGTCTGTTTCTAAGAGGCCCTTTTGGAGGATGCGTGTGTTGGCTGGAGAGTTGATTATGGCGTCCAGTTTGCAGTCATCTGCGACTTGCTCAGCCACAGTCCTTCCATGTTGGCCTGTACCTCTGATAAATATATACTGAACAAGACAGATCCCAGGGCTGAGCCTTGTGGGACACCACTTGTAACTGGTTTTGAGGCTGACATGGCTCCAGCAATTCTAACCATGTGTGTGTTCTGCCCTTGAGCCACTGTGCAATATATGTAGTGACATAGGGGTTAATATGTACACTGGCGAGCTTCCCTAGAATGAACAAGTGTGGTATTGTATCAAAGGCTTATGCAAGGTCCAGGTAGGCTGTGTAGACCACCTTCCCCTTGACAGTGGCCTTGGTGACTGTTTCAAAGAAATCAAACAGGTTTGAGAGGCAGGATCTGCCATTAACAAAGCCAAACTGTGTATGATGCAGTGTCTGTAGGTCCCCAGTATCTATATTTATGAGGTTCATGATGATCCTTGCCATAGCTTTGCAGACCAAGCTATTCAGACTTATGGGGCGATAGTGTCCAGGATCCGTTAAGGCACCACCTAAATGTAGAGGGACCACTGTTGCTGTACGCCACTCTTTGGCCACATATCATGTAGTAAGGCTGGGATTGAACAGTAGTGTTATGTCTGGGTGTAGCTCTTCTTGGAGTTCATGTAGGACACAGCCTGGGACACTGTCTGGTCCCATTGATGCAGTGTTTATCGCTTTGGAGAGGGCAGCTCATACCTGAGCATCTGAGATGTCAGGGGGGGGGGCAGCACTCTGCTGGGAGAAATATTTACCCTTTTGGTGTGGAGGGGGGGAGAAGTTATCAGTGAACCTGTCCACTAGGATGTTGGCAATATCTGTGTGTTTGGTATTTCTTTTGACATCTTGGACTACCTCTGAGCATATCTGGGAATTACCACCCATGTTCCTAACATAACTAAAGAAAGCCTTGTGATTATCCTCAGTGTCTTGTGGAATCTTCTCTCAAAGATGGCCTTAGACAATCTTATGAGTGCCTGTAGTTTTCTTCTAATACTCATCAGTGATGCCTTCACTTTTTGGGAGTTTGTTGTATCATTTAGTAGCTTCATCCTTCTATTGTATAGTTTGTTTATGGCTGGTGTCCACCACACAGGACATCTGCCTTTGGAGGATTGGGTCTTGCTTTTATTTGGGATTGCATGATCCATGCATTCCTGAAGGTGTCCATAGAATGCCTTTATACAGGTATCTGCAGTCTGGTCCATATTTTCAACAGGCCTGGGGGCTTTGAAGGTTTCCACATCATTTATGAGGAGTGTAAACATGCTTTACATGAGTTGTTGACTGTATTCTTCTGTGCAGGGGGTGGCCTTGGGATGTGAATATCCAGTGAGATTAGTTTATGGTCTGATCTTACCAGTGAGGGATACACTTCTGGTCTGAAGCATAGAGTCCCCATGTTGGTGATGATCAGGTTCAGTATGTTTTCCCCTCTTGTGTGAGTGGTAACAAGTTGTTCCATAGCATTTTGGTATATAAATTCTAGTAATCTTTGGGCTAGGGTGTTGGAGCTACAGTCATGCTCCCAGTCTATGTTTGGGTAGTATAACTCACCCAATATAATGGGGTACAGACAGACCTACATATTTCCAACTGTTTTCAGGAAGGCCAAGTGTGGTTCTTGTGTTTGTGAGGGTGGTCTGTAGCAGGCTATAACCTGGAAGGCAGTTTTACCCATTATTACTTGCATATGGATAGTCTCTGATGTTTGGTGCTTTGCCACCAACCTGGAGGTGTGGGTATCTTGGATGAATATCAATACACCCCCTCCTTTTGTGGTTTTGTGCAAGTTTTGGGCCTGAAAAGCATGGTATGAGGTATAATTTGGTAGTGCTGGTGTGCTGTTGGTAGCCCTGAATTGGGTATCTGTTACTGCACAGATAGTGATGTTCTCCATGCTGAGGAATGTTTCGAGTGTGTGCATCATCAGGTTTAGAGTCCTGCAGTGGCATATATGACTGCTCACGTGGACAGATGCCAGGTAAGTCATATGCAAAGTGTCACAGGCAACGTACATGTGAACAGGAGAAACAGTGACATTCTGTCAAGTGAGACATGAACATACATATAGTAAGCTATGCAGATGTCACTAGGAGTCCACAGAAGCTGTGTAACTCTGCATGGCAGGTCAGATCAGTATTCCAGGGTAACTGCAAGGAAACATGCATGCAAACATAGCTACTGTAAGCAGGGCTGCATGTAGTCCATTGTACAACAAACAAGCTGTACCACTTTCAGTAGGTAACACTGCAAATGCTCACCAGCTGACATATGAATACCTATGTCACCAAAGGTAATACTTACCAGACCATGGACAGAAATGACATGGACAGAAATGACATGGCCAGACACGCTGCATCCCACATGAACACATATCACAAGCAACACAGACTTCACAAAGTCAGTGTTCTTAACAGGCACAGCCCATAAGGCCAAACACAATGTGTGACACACCTATAATAGGTGATGCCATAGTCAGACACACTGACGTCCCACTCTCCAGACTGAGCAAGGTGAGGGTCACATTTAGCTACCTGTCGGGTGATAGAATGTGCCACATAACACAAGCACTCAGGTCACTCCACAGCAAGTACAAGTATGAGGCAGTCATTGTCCATGCTGGTGTGAACAACCTGAGACGTACCTCCCTGGACCACATGGAAAGAGACACAGAGGAGCTCTTACATCACCCTCTCAAACTCAGGAATCCCACACAGCCTTCATGATGACACAGGAGAGTATAGATTTCTCTGCAAACACCATCATACTGGGTGACTTCAACTTCCCAAACATAGACTGTGAACATTACTCAAGCCACAATACCCAAGCTCTAGGGTTCCCATAGTTCAGAAACTCTTTATCTATGGAACAAGTAGTCAACATTCCCACAAGAGGGGAAAATATACTAGACCTGATCATCACAAACATGAGTACAAAATGCTCACCACTTGAAGTATATCCCTCATTGTTGCAATCGAACCATATACTAATCACACTGGAGTACTGGATCCCCCACATATGCAAACCTCAAACACATCTATGTGTGTGTGGGAAATGCCCCTATTAGCAACTGTGAAAGTACACTACAGGATGCAGATTCCCCTTTTGAAACACTGATGATGTCAGCACTCCATAACTATATTACCTGAATTAAAGCTCCCCAGTAGTTCGTATAGCGTGCTCTGCTAATGCGTTTGTCTCTAGTGTCATAACACAGTTAGGTAGGGGTTTGAATCCTGCAAAGGGAATGTATATGAGTTAATGTGAGGGGGGTTTGTGTGTGTGCATAATGCTGTGAGGAAAAAGTGCCTTTTGCCAACTGGGAGAACACACTACAGGGTGCACATCCCTCTTCCTACACACAGATGATGTCAGCACCCTCTAAGTACAGCATTAGAAAGGATTTTTTCCCCCTAATGCAAATAGCGCACTCTGCTAATGTGTCTGTCTCTAGTGTCATAACACAGTTAGGTAGGGGGTTGAATCTTGCAAATGGAAAGTATGTGTTTTAGTGTGAGTGGGGTTAGTGTGTGTGCACAATGCTGGGGGTGGGATGTGGCTTTTGCCAAATGGGGCTACACACTGCAGGGTGCACATTTCCCTTAACAAACATTGATGTTGACAGCACCCTATACAAACAACATGACAACAGACAACTGCCAGTACTCAGTATAGTGCTACATGCTACTGTAACACGCACATGTACCAGAACATACCTAGATAGAGTTTTGAAACCTGAATGTGGCAAGTGTGTGGATGTGGGATGTTTCTGTGTGTGCATTTCCGTATGGAAAACATGTTGGATGTGGCAATCAGGGAACCACAGTACCTGATGCACATTACACTTTTAAACTAATGAGGTTACCTGCACCCTGTGAGTACAGGTAGAGAAGAGGAAATCGGTAGTAATCCAAATAGTGCACTTTTCAAATGTTTACCTGTCATGTGTCGACAGCTTCTCACGTAGGGTAATAAATAATGGAAATGGCAGGTGAGCGTGTGCATGTGTGGGGGTAGCAGGGTCTGTGTAAATGCATGTGTGACAGAACAGATACATATAGCTGAATCTACAATACAGCACATGATGCACATTCCCATAGTCAATGGTAGCATGTGATGGTGTGCAGCTGGTACACTTTGGTAAGTAGTATGGGTGCAGATAACAATTCAGGACATTCATACAGGTACTGCAGCAGGAATGCTGGGATATACACACAATCATAGTGGAACAGTGAACAGTTACCAACATGTTACTACTTATACACATCTATGTAGTCACCCTGTGCATCAGCAACGTGTTTACCTTTTCCTGCACTGATGTTGTAGTATGCAGGAGGTGGCACAGTGTCATCATATGCACAGGGTGTGGGGTAGGTATGCTCAAGCCAGCCACTGGTACCACCAATTGACATGTGTGTGTATGTGTGTTTGCGAGGGGCAGCAGTACAGGGTGGACCAGTGTTGGTGCAGTGTGTGTGTGTATGTGTTTGCCCTAGGTGTTACATTTCTGCATGTGTGTAAGCACGCACACAGTCCCACATAATGGCTGCCATGTACAGGGTTTTGTGGACAGCCACAGACTGCACCTGTCAGGTCATCCAGATCAGTGTCTGTGGGCACAGACACGGTACCTGTGCCTGGCAGGGGTGCTACGGACCATATCCGGTACTAACCCAGACTGGGTACTGTCATCGGAAGCGGGTGTGTGTTGACTGGACACAGTTCCCTGTTGGGACTGTCCAGAGCCACGTGCACGTGGTCTCCTGGGGCATCCTGATGACAGCACTAACCCAGCATTGCTGGGGCTGCTGCTGGCACTTGAGGTGCGTGAGTGGGCCTGTTGTCGTCCGCGGCGACTGCCAGCTGGTGCTGTTGCCGGCATACGGCCACGTCGATGCCGCAAATGCACACCATCACCCTGGCCCATGGACATCTGGTTGTGGAGCAGCTGTTGTATGTCAATGACATCTGTGAAATTACGAATAGCATTCGCAATGTCACGCATGCCATCTGTCATGGCTGTGCGACATGCTGTCAGCTCCCTCAGACCCTGTCTGGTGTACCTTTCCATACACGCCTGTGCCTGCATAATAGTCCGAAACATAGTGGAGGTTGACATACCTCCTTGGGCATGTCGGCCAGAGGCAGTACGGCCACGGATGCCCCCACGAGAACCCATGGGCGACTGCCTGCGTGGTACCATTGGAGGACCCTGCTCATGGCTGCTTTGTGGGGATACATGTACCACAGGTACCACATTACCCTGATCTATGCCCAATGCATACTGTCCATCACCTAGGGACAATGGGGACAAAGGAGGTAACGGCAGGATGACTGTGCGCATTGAAGGGGTTGACAGCTGTGTACTGTCAATTGGCTGACCAATGGCAGACCCAGACACACCTTCCTGCACCATTATAGACATTTCCTCATCATCAGTACCTGGGGCACAAGATTCAGGTTCCCTGCTGCAGGTCACCAGAACAGCACCAGAACCTACGGGAGGAAAACAGGGAACACAGATTACAGTCTCAAGACATATTTTACGGTGATGCACTTCAATACAAATGCACACATTCGGAAATGGACACACGCACTCATGGACACACACACACATGCACACATGGGCACAGGCACATTTGTACACATGCACACCCCACAGTACACACACACATCAGTACTGAGTTACACTACTTACTTCTTACTAGTATTAACTTGAGTATTGCAGGTATTATTAAACACACTCACCAGCATGTATACTACTGAGTTACACTACTCTTACTAGTATTATAAATAGTTTTTCAGGTAATGATAAACACACTCACCAGCATGTATGGCCTGCCTCGTTGCTAGATGGGAGGGACCTGGAAATATGAAGAAAGTAATGTCAGTGGGCACAAGTGTGCCATTGTTTTTGCATATGATACAGTACAGTAGTACACCAGTTCCCTTATACACATCAGCTGCTCATAATGCCAGTATCACACATGCACAATTACATATCATGATGACAGATACATACCACGTGCACACCTTATGCATGCATGAAGTAACAGTGTACAGAACAGTCATATGTACTTATGGCATCTTACCTGCACGCTCAGTGTCTTGCTGCTGTGTGGATCCAACCTCCATCATGATGCAAGTCTGATGCTGTTGTTGTTCTGGGGCTGGATCCACGACACTTAGCAGTAGCCCCTCCTGTCTGGTGAGGGGGGGGTGTGGCCACCCCCCCCCACCTGTGGCAACCTGTTGCCTGCGGATATCTGCAGCACGCTGGCGGACATTTCTAATCAAATCACTGCAGTGATGTCTCACCTGCTCATATGTCCTATCATGCATGCCAACATCATTTATCCTGCTGACAAGGTTTTGCCACAGTGCAGACCTCTCCTGCTGATTCTGGGTGGTGCGTGAAAACAGGATGTCATAGTCACGCACCAGGCTCTGGTGGATCACTTCGTCCTTTGCAGCAGAGTATGCAGGGTTCCTTTTTGGATCCATATCTCCCTGGAAAAGTACACAAACAGGATATCAGCAGAGTATGTCAGCAATATATGGTAGACATTCTATACATGAAGTATTAAATTGTAGTTATTACTGCTTGGTTGTAACTTGATTAAAGTGTAGCTATCATTCTAAGTCTTTTGGATTAAGCACTTGGCCTTCAGACCAGTTGTTTTACATTAGGAAGGTTTGTGGCAAGCACTGTGGTGGCAGGACAGGTAGCTTTCATCCTTCTAAGTTGGGAACTGCTGATTGAGAGCCCAGTGTCCAAGTGTATTAGTTCTGGTATAAGCAGTTGGCCTTCAGGCCAGTTATTTAACATTAACAAGGTTTGTGGTCTGCACTCTTGTGTGAGAATAGGCTGTACTCTGCCATTCATAGCTGGGAACTTCTGGTTTAAGGTTTATAGTGCCTGCATATTTGAACTGTATCTTACTGACATTGGTACACCTTGTTTGCTGTAGCATACACTACATCCAAGCCTCCTGAATCTAGCTTTGTTTATATGCTTATTTGTTAGCTTGTTATTTCACTGGTACGCTAACTCCACATAATACACAGCTTCTCAGCACTTCTGTGAATCACTACTGATATCTGCATTGCTTACTGTACTTATTTCCTTGTTACACTTGAAAGAAAGTGACTGCTTGTCGTTTTTGCATTTAGTTAATTGTAACACATTGCACTTAAGTTACCTGGCATTTGCTCACTGAAGCTATTATATCAGTCAGCAGTAGAAATTAATATCAGTACACCCTCACTCCCCACTGGACCTTGTTTTCAATTATTACGGAATTCATAATAGTATTCTAGCATGTCCAAAGGTTAGTTGTCAATCTCCTCTCCAGTCCAGCTGGTGAATGTGGTAATCCAGAGGCAATGTTATAACAGCCTCATGTACACAGACAACCCCCTCCTCCTAACAACAAATTCAAACACATGTGAGTGATGCAACCATATACCAAACTGGAGGCTAGGCTCTCTCTACTCAATACTGCCATAACCAGTCAGGAGGAGAAGGAAACCACACTCACTACAATTCCAGTCTCACATAGACCTACCACAACAGCAAAACAAACACATAATCACACAAAAACATACTCGGAGGCTCAAAATAAAGATCTGCCTAAGCAGCAGAGACCTCCAAAGCAGACACCCAAGCAACCGCTACCCCAAAACAAAACACGTGCAATACATATCTCACAAAGCCAATGTGCTGAACACTCACAACCCTTAACAGTAAACAACACACCTCATACACTTGTAATAGGTGACTCTATCATCAGGCACACTGACGTCACATTCACCAGGCTGAACGAGGAGAGGGTCACAGTGAGCAGCCTGTCGGGCACTACGACCTGCCACATAACACAAGCACTCAAGTCCCTCCAAGGCAAGTACAAATATGACTCACTCATTGTCCATGCTGGTATGAATGACCTGACACATACCTCCCTGGACTACATGAAAAGAGACAGAAAGGAGCTCTCTGAGCATGTAGCCCAAGACAGTATGACCCTGACCTTGAGTAGCATCTTACCCTCACCAAGAATGATGCCACAATATCAAGGCAAGATGATCACTTTCAACAATTGACTGAAGTACTGGTGTCATTCAAAGGTGATCCAATGCCTGTCAGCTTGGGATGATATGCTGTACAAGCCATGATGCTTTGCTAGGGACAGCTTGCACCTGTCACCCCTGGGCTTTTGGATTTTGGCAAAGGCTCTTGCTACACCCATAGTGCCTTTATTAGGCAAGGCTCATAAGGCAAACCCACATCCATAGGTATCACAAAGGATGAGGAACTAAGAGTAATGCTACTCAATGCCAGAAGTCTAAACCTCAAGATACACGCACTCAAAACTCTACTTAGCATTATGGACATCGATATCTGTGCAGTAACAGAAACCTGGTTCAGGTTTCCCAAGAGCACACCAGCACTACCAGGTTATACCTGTTACCATTCTTGTCGGCCCCAACACTTGGACCAAACAACAAAAGGAGGGGGAGTATCAATATTCATCAAAGATACCCACACCTCCACATTGGTGGCAAAGTACCACATAGGTGGTAAGCCATTAAGTACAGAAGAAGTAATTGGGGACCTGGGGAACAAACTTGATAGCAATCTGTCATTTGACAACCACGTGGCCAAAGTGGATTGAAAAACATGTTATATAGCCCAGCTAATCATGAAGGGATTCACATGTACATCAGGGGAGGTCATCGTGCCTCTTTGCTCATCCATCATCAGGCCTATAATTGAGTACAATGCCCCTTTTGGGATGTACCTAATCAGACACCTACAGCAACTGGAAAACCCCCAACAGTACCTCATCAAGAGGATCAAAGGGCTCAAACAGATGCCATATGCTGCCCAGTTAAAGAGAATCCAGCCGGACTCAGTGGCATACTGCCTGTTCAGAGGCAATCTGTGCCTGACATATACAGCCATGTCCAACCCAGAAGTAATGGACATGCTGCACCTCAGGAAATCAAAATCTCATACAGCCACACGCTCAAGAGACCTGAACCTTAGCACTGAAATAAATAGGACATGCTGGAGGGACAGATTCATAACCCAGAGGCTCCCTTCACTCTGTAATGAACTCACAGTACAGGTTAGGCAGAGTCCCTCATTGACTTTCTTCCATAGGAACCTGGATGAGTGGATGGGAGATCATAGTTGTACCCCGGGTATCACGTCTATGTCACTGTTAGACAGAGGCACAGTATACTAACCTCGGAAAAGGGCATAGCAAAATAAATTTTAATTGGGTGGCAAAAGACAAACACATTCTGGCTAGGCTTATCAATGCCCTAGGGCAAATAGCCTAGTATGAACCTATGAACCTATGTGTACTGCTATACTACTTCTGCCATATGTTGCATGTGTGTGTGTTGTGGGGGATGCGCAGGTAATGGCCAGATATTTCTGCACAGGCAACACTTCTGAAACACTCTGGGTGTTCATCCCAACATACTGTATGTGTGTTGCCATCCAACACTTTGATGTGGACACACATTACTCAGCCTGGATATACATATCCCAACAACACCACCACAAGCACAGTACACTACTTTGCTATGTATGTATGTAATTACACAGTTATTCACTAGTTAGGACTGTGATGCTATCCATGCAGCCCACTGGGCCAGTGGAAGCCACAACACACACTGCTGGCCCCTTTGCAAAAGCTTACCACAGACATCCCACATAGTGCATGTAATGTGCACACACATATCTAACCCAGACCGTATGCACACCACTTATTTATCCTGTCCAGTGGACTACAGATACAGGCACATTGTATAACAATAGCAGGAGGCTACTGCAGCACAGAGCAGATTCACATGAAGGCAAGGCATCTGTGGCCAGCAGTGGTAAGATGCTTCACATTCACCAAATGCACAGATATTGGCAACATTGTTGCAGACAGTTTAGGTGCAGGTATCCCCCCCCATTCTCCTACACAAGTGGAATTAGTTATCACAGATGAATGTAACCTCCCTATCATCTCACATGTCCAGGTGAGGGCCACCCTCAACATTGCAGAACACACAGCATCACTGTTACAAAATGGTATCCCTGGATGTGTGATACGTTCACCCCTAGAGGACATAGCACCACATTACAGACTGATATTAAACCCTGGCCATACTACAGGATATGTACCTGAACAGTGCCATACATACACAGTGGTCCCACACCAATGAGAAGGAACCTCTACTGACCCTGGGAACTACTGCATCATATGCATAACTGGCCTTGTGTTCTAAGCTATGGAAGTTTTAAGTATGGAAGACATGTACAGCAATATTACATATGTATATATATCAGGACTATGTACATACAACCTATCTCATGGACATACCTATAGATAGTGAACTATGATACATTTGGAGGTTTCACAATAAACACAGTATTAACCTGCTACTTTGCATTACCTGTGTTTGTGTCAGCTGTTGCTGTGTCACTGGTGCTACTTGCTGTTTGCTGCTGCTGGTTTTGTTGCTGTGATGATGCAGTTCTTTTTTTTGTTATCACTGCCTTTATTGCTTTATTTCTTTCTTTCTTTCTTTCTTTTTCTCTCTCTCTCTCTCTTTCTCCATCGGTTTGGTGCAATGAATGTATTGCATGTGTGGAGTTTTAGTACTGGATGCTTTTGTAGGTATCTGCATAGGTCCATGTGATGGCCTCTGCACCAATTGAAAGGCAGCATTTGCTAATTGCATGCAGCCAGTTGTGTACTGATTGCATGTCTCACTGTGATTTCAGGACAGTGCTATAAAAGGGTATGTGAGATAGGCATTGCCCTTTCAGATTGTAAGGGCGTGGACCATGCTGGCATGCTGTCGACAGTGTTCTGTGAGTGTGAAGGTTAGTAAGTCTCTCATGATTCATGCTGTGTTGTAAATTCAGGTTGCTGCATTTCTCTCACCTGTTCCCTGTAGTGAGTGTGTATGCATACTGACACCTACAACTATATTTCCATATGTATTAATATATATATATATATATATATATATATATATATATATATATATATATATATATATATATATATATATGTGTGTGTGTGTACATATACATACTTTCATATATGTACATTAGCTTACATTATTAAGTACAAGCTAACAATTAGCAGGGCTGTTTCTGTTAACACTAAACTAGTATGGGAATCCAGTAATTAGGACAGTAAAGGTCTACCTGACATGCTTTGGGTAGTACACATCCTATATTGCCTTTATCTTCATTCCTACTATTACATGTTATACTTATTTTAGCACTATATTCCTGTATGAGAGTCATGGCTTAGTGGTAGGTCCTACAGACTAGTGTTACAATGGTCTTGTGGTAGGGCCTAATAGTATGCTTTTATTTTGCTTTCAAATTGAGTACAGGGCCTGTCAATCAAAGTGCTGAAGGCACCTTTCAGCAGTTAAAAGGGTTAATAAGTCTCACAGGAGTCAGGCTGTGTTCTAGATTCTGGTTGCTGCATTTATCTTCACTGTTTCCTGTAGTGTGTATGAATACTGACACCTACAACTATATTTCATATGTATTAATATATATATATATATATATATATATATATATATATATATATATATATATATATATATATATATATATATATATATATATATATATATGTGTACATATACATACTTTCATATATGTACATTACCTTACATTATTATATACAAGCTAACAATTAGCAGGGCTGTTTCTGTTAACACTAAACTAGTATGGGAATCCAGTAATTCGGACATTAAAAATCTACCTGACATGCTTTGGGTAGTACACATCCTATATTGCCTTTATATTGATTCCTACTATTACATGTTATATTTAATTTAGAACTATGCTCTTGTATGAGAAGCATGGCTTAGTGGTAGGTCATACAAACTAGTGTTACCAAGGTCCTGGGTTTGAGACCGACAGTGGGGATTTATTTTTCTTTCGAAATGAGTACAGGATCTGTCAATCAAAAGTGCCAAAGGCACTTTTAAGCACTTAAAACCAGGTCTGCGCTCGTTTGTGTGGAGCTCACGCATGCACACTGCCGGTGAGCTCCGCTAACACATGCGCACACCTGCGCTATTTTCTTTGAAAGAAAAGAAAAAGGGGTGACAGGAAAGTGGTGAAAAAGGGGTCACAAAGAGGGTAAGACAGTAGGGAGACAAGCTTGGGATTTGCAGGAGGGATGTAGGTGAGGCCCATAGCTGCCCATGTCTTTCTCAGCAACAGCTGTGCATTTGTATGTAATTTGGTGTGACGTTTGAAACCTTCCACCCCTGAGAGAGGTGTCAGGACAACATTAATACCTGTTGTACAGCCAATTGTAATTAACAGTTTCAATGTCCAGCGGACATGTGTGCAACATGGACAGCTATGTATGGGACGTCATTTTTTTGTGGGTACAGAGTGCCCTTTTTTTTTTTTTTGTCAGGTGAGAGTGGTATGTCAGGTGAAGGTAGTCGGTATAGCTGGGGAGGTAGGTTGGGTAGGTTAACAGACAAGACAGACAAGATGCATACAGGGGCGGTGTATGACACGTGGGGGGGTTTACACAATTGACGGGGACGGAGGTTGGGATATCCAGGGCACATGAGCCCACAGATGACAACAGTGGAACTGATATCCCCACCCATAGGCAGTTGCCACTGTTCCTTCACAGCCCAGGATGGGGCTGTGCTGGGGGCTGTGCAGGCGGGACAACTGGCATGCCCGTAAGCTGTGCCACCCGGGCCTCAAGCTGGCGTAGAGGCCCAAGAACAGAGTCTTGAATCTCCCTTCACACCACAGACCGGAAACCTTGGAGGGTGAGTGGACGGGCTCCTCCGACCACGCTTGCAGTGGGGGGACAGGTCCCATCCCCTGCAGCGCTTCCACCCGAAGGTGGCACAGGGCCACCGGAGGAGGGTCCGGCCTGGGCACTAGTGCCAGGTGCAATCACCAGATGAGGTGGGAGAGGTGGGTCCGCTGGGACCCGCCTTCCCAAGCGTTCTAGCTTTGTGAGTATGTTATGTTAGTTTGGATTAGTAGCATATTATTCCATTCAAATTAGTTGTAACAGCATGCATTGGTATTCCCATCAAACAAACACCCAGATATTAACGCCATTGAACAACAGGCATATCAATATCACATGCATTATTTGAACAGAAATACACAATCAAACAACATGCAGGGTTGATTAATGGCAACAGGCCATCAGGTCTACAAGTATGAACAGGGCACATGCAACAACGGACATGCATATATTTTTGAAACAACAGGACAAATGTCCATGGTTAATGAGATTTTCACATACCAATATTTAGTGAGTTTTTTAATTTGCAATTATAGGGTGGGGTGGAGAAAGAAAATGTTGACACATTCATAAATTATACATTGATATACATTTGTAATAGAAACACAATTAACTTGTGGGTGATAGTTTTCAAATGATTTTTAATTGACTGTCATGCTAGACCTGCTACAGATACATCACTATCCTAGTTATTTTGAATTTGATCAGATACATCATCCTGCTACATTTTGATGACAGGGCAGGGGACAACTATGGATGTTTAGTATGTCAGACAATCATTCATTCTATCTGAAAATTGTTGACTGTGATCACCATATACAGATTTTGGCTTAAACATTCAAAATTCAGACACACTGAAATCAGTTTGGGATGTTCATTTTTAATTTCCACATGCATTTAGTTCTGTAGAACCACACTGAGGCTTATATATTCAGGAGTTATTACTACTTTATTTATTGATACATGACCCTTTCTGTCACTCTCACACATCCTGCTATTTCACAGTTCAGGTTGGTACTTCTAGGCTTTGTTCACATATTAGACCTGTGGTGATTCAAACACTTTCCAGCAGCCTCACTTCTGTCATGATTCAGCATTTCAACAGGGGATATATCTCACATGTGATTAGCTCAGCTTCTGAAGCTGTACTCTTGAGACTACTGCAGGTTATACTACATTTAATTAATGGTGGGACATCTGTATTACAGAACTATTTATTTCTATCAATTATATTTCCAGTTTCACTTACATACTGATGAACTTGATGCAGCCATACCTGCACACTTTCACTTGTTGCTTGCACATTCAATTACTTTTAATGAATACACTGCAGTGTTCTGCTAAGTGCTACACTATAATATTTATTTACAAGTACTAGGTGGGGTTACTAACCTGCATGGTGGCGCAGCCGCACCAGCCTGCTGTCATGTGCCCTGCGATTCGCAGAGCAGACACCTGCAGCTGTAATACATAACAAGTAATATTGGAATACACATCTCCATGGTATCAGCTAGTTGAATTCCTTACATACATAAGTAAAATGTAACTTACTCAGTAGTGGGGCGTTGGGCATATCCCGGGCCTCCTGGATCCATTGGGTCAACTGGTTTTGTTTGCGTCGCTTCAGGTCCGCATGGTGGTGACGGACCTGCTCATCGGTACGTGGAATCCCAGTAGCACTGGTGAGATCATGAGCCAACTGGTCCCATGCTTCCGCCCTGTATGCTCCCCATGACACCTGGCCCTGCATGAGTTGGGCCTCATGATGATGAACTAGGAACCAGACCATGTATCTGGAATCCTCAATGCCCCACTGCTGTGCTCGAAAGCAACGTCCATCCCCTACTCCACTCATTCTGCCTGCAGGTCTATTCTACAATCGTTTATGCTGTGTATTCCCGCCTATGGGGCTTATATATGCCGATTTTCCCGCACATTTCTATGATTGGCCGTTTTGGAATTGTATCAACTTCACAGAAACTGCTTTATCATGCTCCATTTTGGATTACATCCTATATATATATATATGCTATTTCTGCATTTCTAAGTACTGCTATCATGGCTTAGTGGTTTAGTACCTTGACTCTAGTGCATGGTATCCTGGGTTCGAATCTGACCACTGATTTTTAGTTTTTATGACTGTCTAGACAGGCTGAGGGGTGTGTCTGTGTAAAGGCACTTTTGATACAGCTTGCTTAACGTTGCCCAGCGGTTAGCTTGTGGGTGCGGCGTGCACCTCCGCGCAAACGGGGTGCACTGGGTTAAAACTTAATTGGCTATTAACACACATGTTAAGCTAAGCACAGCTAGTTGCACACAGTTTGAGCCTGTTAAACCAGTGCTTAGCTACAGGCAAGCAATTTGCAGCCTTTGAAACACTACTCAGCTACGGGCACGCTGTCTCACCTTGTTTGACAGCAGCTTAGCTATCAGTACATTTCTAAATATTTTTATTATTGTATTACATGAAAATATATGATCCATTTCATTCCATTTTACTAAAGGAAATACTTTTAAATTTGTACCATACTGTCAGGGGCCATTTTAGTGCTTATTTACAAAAAAAAAAAAGGATACTGTGTGGGCTCGAACCTTGCCTGCCTGCTCTTAAGCCAAAAACTCTACCGCTATGCTATTACTTCTTGCCTTACTTTGCATATTTAGTTCTTATATTCTTTTCCACTGATTGCTAACTGCAGTTGCGCTAGTAGCACACCCGCGCACACGAGCGCACGCATTAGCAAACATTAACGGGGTTTTAAAAAAAAATAAAAAAGTTTTCATTTTACATTTTATAACATCTGTTCACTTTTTACATATTACATTGCTGGTCTGTGGGGACATGTGTTGTATAGTGTGTTTATTCACATTTCCATGGCCTCTCTCGTGGGTGTTTACTTTCTGCTATTCTAGACTTCCGGGGGCGTGTCCGCTTGCAGGGCTTAGCTTACGGACACGCCCCCTACTGTCTTACATGGACCGTGTAAGACTTATAGTGTGATTCAGCATGCCTCATGCACCTCATGCATATGCATGACATGCTGACATCACACCGTTTAACTGCAGCCTCCGTGTAAGAGTTATAACTCTTACACAGAGGCTTCCTGAATCCTGCCCATTATCTTTATGAAACATAGGAAGGAAACATTTCTATTTCACTTGCCATTGCCTGCTTCAGTTACATCCACTGTATTCAGCATTTCTAACATATTTGTACAATGAAAAATATTTAATAAAGGTTACTGGTACAAATTATAATTTCATTAAAAACTTCATCATTTTCAATGATACAGTCATTCAGAACTGTTTGTAGAAATGTACTAAAGTGCCTTGCTTTCAGTAGTGGTCGAAATGTATTTTGAATATGAATCTGAAAGTTTCATTTTCTAATATAGAGATGTGTATATATATCAATCTGAATGTTACATGTGTAGAGACCTATTTTTACAACTAATACCAGATTCTGATATTTGTAAGGATGTGAAGTAAAAAATTATTAATTTCTGCACAGTTCCATGTTCACTTATTGAGATAACAATGTCTATACAGACCTGCAAGATATTCATTTGAAGTGATTAGCCTGTGCTTTTTTTCAGTAGTGCCGTGAATGCGTTCACTTTGATTTAACAGTGCTGTATTGAAAATTAAGCCCCTTTCATGGCTCGTTTGTATTCATTTCATCATGAGTGGATGTCGGAAAGGTCATTAGAGGAATATAATATCTACAGAATCCGACATATAATATTGCTACTCTGATGCTGGATGTTGCCAAGCAAAAATTATTACCTTCTTGAAATAGTATGTGTCACTTTGCAATGTATGTGTCTTGTATTTCATCACACCATCTCCTGTCATAAACAGGTCTATGATATATTCTCCCATTTGAATTTTATAGTGTTCAGATGTGACTGCTGACAAGTGTATGTACATGATTGCTTCCTGTAATCAGTGGAATATGCTTCCTTTAATCTTTGTTAGTATATTCAACCATCTGCTTGTGAAGGTGAGAAAAGGTTATTTCAATCTCTAAATGAGATCAGATTCATGTTCAATAAATTTAGTTCCTAGGTATGATACATAGCAGTAAATACCTTAGCCACACCAGTTTATCACTAAAGGAACAGTGCAAGATGGGTACAGTGGACAAGTTAGATAAGGCCCATTTTGCCCAAAATAGTGACTGCTTATATAATGCCTGCAAGTGCCAATATAAGAATAGTTTTCCAAAACTTATAGGACCCTGTGGTGCTTATTATAGCCACACATGTACCATTGCAGGGCACTTATACAGTAACAGTGCACAAATATATTAGACAAAAAAGACAAGAGTTAAAAAAAGTTAGCTTTTCAGTTATTTATTGTAATACTGCACTGAATTGTACCTTGTTTTCTTTTTCAGTATGTCAAGTTCACTTATAAATGAAATCAAGATAAGAGATGGTAAAAAAGCAAAGAAGCAGACTGCAGTTAGAGACTGGACATTTGAACAACTTATTCTCCTCCGTTGATTTTGTCGGGCTACAGGTTTGTTTTTCAGAAAAAAATTACTGATACTATTTTGTTACAAATCCTTATTGGAACTACCTTCACAGTTTTTCCTGTATGCTGCAGTAGTTTTCATTTATGGAGTGTGTTAGTGCATATCGTTGCTGGTCTGTGAAGAGTCAGTGTGTGTCTGTATAGGTGCCTACACTGGAGAAAAACTTAAGTGGTTGATTCAGAGACATGCAAATGTGTAGTTAATGAGCTTTGGCTCTGCCCAATGTTTTCATGTCTCTGAATCACTTATTATTGCTGTAACACCACTAGAGTTCCCCAATGAAGTACAGAAGCACTATGGTGATATTTTCTCTAAAATGCTCTTCACAGACTTACTGTTGAAAGGTAAGAAAGAAACTAATAAGATGTAGAGGGCCGAATTAAAAATAAAGGTTTAACTATGGTAATTTAAATTGTAAAACTGTATACTATATATAAACTGTGAAATAATGACAATAAAGTATTCCTGGCCCTGTATACTGGTTTAAAGTGGAACTAAATTTATTTTAATGCATATGCAGTCCCAATAAGTTGTCAGAAATTTGTGCAATTTGTTTAAGAAAAGTTTATGACTTTGCTCAAGTTATATATTAGAAAGGATAAAGTACCATTTTTAGCTGCAAAATAGAGAGTTGTGAGTCACCAAAGTCATTGTTCTATTTGCAAATTATTGATTAGTTATGATTTTGTGACCAAAATAGCCTGACAGGATTACAGACATGAACTAAGTTGAAAATGATTTGCTATTTATTGGGTCTGTATAGAATGCTATGTATCAATTTTTGTGGGGAGTGTACAAGAGAATACATATCAGATTGCAAGACAAAGACAGAAAGATAAAGAAGATAGTCAGGCACCCTTCATAAGGATGCCAGCAACAACTTGCTCACCAGTCCACAGGACAGAGCATCAAAGGCAGATGTAAAGAGTACTTTCAGCAGCTTCTGAATGAAGAAAAACCCACAGAAGCTGTACTGCCTCAGACACAGCTTGAATGAAAGAAGAGGAACCCACCATAGAAGACGTAAGAACAGCACTAAGGAAAATGAAATCATGGAAAGCAACAGGCTCACAGCAGATATGATAAAGATGCTGGGTGAAATAGGAGATCTACGGCTCCTGAGGGAACTCATAGCAGTGTGTTCAGAAAGGCGTATTGATACCTCTGTACTACCCACAGTTGTGGATGTTCCCATAGTATAAGAACAAAGGACACATCCACAACTGTGGGCAGTACAGAAGCATCAAATTCCTATCACATTGCATGAAAGTTCTGGAGAGGGTGATTAATAAATGGATATGCAGAGTAGTAGAAAGTAAGATGGGAGAACAGCAGTTCAGATTCAGATCAGGATGCAGCATATCTGAACCAATGTTTGCAGTGAGACAGATAGTTGACAAGACGCTGGAGATGAGGACAGAGTCCAACTGGGCATTCCTAGATTTGGAGAAAGCATAAGGCAAGGTCCCAAGAAAACTGATTTGGGTAGTCCTGCTGTGGTAAAAAATGTCCCGGAAACATTGGTAGAATTAGCGCAAACTATGTACAAGGACCCACTGACTCAAGTACAAACATTTTTCAGTCTCACAGAAGGGTTCCCAGTGGGAGTGGGTGTGCCTCAGGATTCAGCTCTGAGCCCACTGCTGTTCATATAGGTGATGGACTACATTAGCAAACAGGTCAGAGGGGCATAGTTTCAAGAAAGTTGCTGTATCTAGATGATGTTGCATTACAGGTAGACTCTGAGCATGAATTTTAGGAAAGGATAAGGGAACAGAATGCAAAACTGAAGGCACATGGGATGAAACTAAGTACAGATAAGGCAGCGGTGATGGCAGTAAATGGAGGAAATCAGAAGAAGCTGAGAACTGAGTTAGAAGGGAAGATAATGGGACAGGTTAACAGCTTCAAGTATCTGGGAGGGGTGATTGAGGAGAAGGGAAGTCTGAATGAAGAGGTCAAGGCTAGAATCAGAGGAGCTGCAGCCAAATGGCACAGAGTGTCAGGTGTAGTGTGTGGTGGAAGAATGCCAAAGAAGCTGAAAAGTAAGGTGTACAAAACAGTAGTGTGACCAGTACTTCTGGGATGGTACTGAAACCTGGGCAGTAAAAGCAGAGCAGTTGAGGAAGCTAGAAGTAATGGAAATGAAGTTCCTGAGATGGATGGTAGGGTGCACACTGTGGGGCAGACAAAGAAATGAGGACAAAAGAGAAGAAGCCAAAGATCAGAGAGAACAGATTATGGTAGTTCAGGCACACGTGCAGAAAAGCAGGAAACAATCTGGTAAAGAAGATTTGGGACAGACAGGAAGAAGGCAAGAGGAAACAAGGGCATACAGCAAAGAGTTGGATGAATTGTAAGAGAAAAGATCTGTGACAGTCAGACATGAGGTTCAAAAGAGCCAGGAGAGTGCATTGAATCGAGAGAGAAGGTGATAGTTAGCATGACACTCCAACCACGTGTGGAAAATGGGAAAAAGGGGGTTGATGATGATGATGAGGAAGAAGAAAATGTTGGACGTCCACCACTAAATTCTATTAAAGTCTGAGTAGTGATGAATATAATTTGGAAGATTTCATGCAAATCTGGCAGTATTGTCATGCCACTTTGTTTATTTGGCTTTTTATTTAAACATTTATAAGAATAGGAGAGACATATTGTAATGCTTTTAAGAGATCTGTACAGACATCAATTGACAATGATGATTCTAAGAGACAGGGCTTTCTTTATATAACATTGCAAGTGTTTTGTTTCTTTTATGAACTATTCAGTCAATGCATGTGATCGTCAGATTTTTGATATTAGTCAGTGATTAATCCAAGCAAGTAAGTGTTATTTGGTGATGTGACATTAATGATTTGACTTTTTAAATGAAAAGTTCCAGGGCAAAAAAAAAAGATTGTTATATTTATATATAAAGCACTTGTTGACAAAGAGATGTTGGAAAAAATGCAGGAAACCCAAAAATGTATGGCTATATACACATACATATATATGTTAACTTTCCATGCCCCACAAGCTCAGGTTGTTGTGAAGTAAAGGAGCACATAGTACCCTATTGCCCTAGGGATGCACTCAAATGCTAATGGCAGGTGCTCTTTGACTTACAAAGTGCTGGACTGTGGAACACACTACTGCTATATACAACAGCTTGTGATACTGAAGTATAGTACCCTATTGCCCTAGGGATGCACTTAAATGCTAACGGCAGGTGCTCTTTTACTTACAAAGTGCTGGACTGTGGAACACACTACTGCTATATACGACAGCTTGTGATACTGAAGTATAGTACCCTATTGCCCTAGGGATGCACTCAAATGCTAACGGCAGGTGCTCTTTTACTTACAAAGTGCTGGACTGTGGAACACACTACTGCTATATACAACAGCTTGTGATACTGAAGTTTCATTTGACCCTAAATACCCTTTTTGTGGTGCTTTTGGTGTTCGACAAACAATACGGTTTTAATTAATTGACCTGTTCTTCCTCATATTGTTTTTTTTTTAACTCTGCAAAATACTTTGATTCTTTTCTGATACTTTATTTATTAAAACCGTATGATTAAAGTGTCCCCCTAATGTCTGGTATATTGATACAACATGTACAACTGAAGGCCTGTATAGAGGTTTGAGGATTATTAAAGAATGTAACACTTGGAGGTGGTTATGATCACAAGTATAGAGAATTCCAGGACTATATATAAGCATCGTACTTGGGTGACTGATGTCAGAGGTGTGGCAAGCATGTGTAGGCAATTATGGGAATTATAGCAACACTTGAGATGGCTGGACAGTGTTCATTATGGATCCCCTGTAACAATGCACTACATCATGCAATGTACATTTGTCTGATGACAAGAAACATGATAATAATAGCATGCAGTCACAATGATGGGAATACATCTTTATAGCAGAGTGATAGCACTGCATATACAGAGACTTCTACTTACGTGTTCACTATGAAACTAAACAAGAGCGTGATATCAATCATATAGGTAATGTTGTAATGTGCCATGTAACATGTGTGACAGACTGAGGAAACAGATTATAAAACATGGTCATTTAGCTGCAATTGTGAATTTCATTGATCATAACTGATCCTATTTTCTGATTAACAGACACTGAGTTCACTCTCAAAAGGAATGATAGAGACTAGATATATAGTAGAAAACAGGTAGCTAAGCCAGAATAAAGTTTACATGTGGAATTAATGCCTCTTGGGAAATCAGAAAGTGTGCTGATATTGTTACTGCATCCACATACTTTGGTCCAAATATATATGCCATAGGAGATATAAAGATAAATGTCATTACATGAAAACTACCAAAACTACAGGGCTCAGATACTGTGTACATAATGCAGATCTTTAAGTAATTGATGCTATAGTTCTAGTATCTTCTGACTGTAATGAAAAAAGGAAGAAAACGCAAACTGTAGTGGCCTAGTTGTGGAGCATAGTTAGAAAATCAGTGTTAACCAAGAAGCATAGCTGTAACTTCTTCAATATTCTATCTGAATCCATACCAGTAAACAGAAGGCTGATATGAAGGAAATCCTTCACATCATAGACAAATGCTACCCATAAGTACAATGTAAGCTCATCCTGATAAGACCAATTGACCTTTGTGCAGAGAAAATTTCTGTTTAGTAGCTAAAAGTGAATTCTGTAGTGCCTGGAAAAGAAACAATAGGGCATGAAAGTTTCTCAAAGATTTGATCAGAATCGTAGAATATACAAAGTATAGTTTGGAGATCACCAAGAATGCAAATAAATAGAAATTAAAAGAAACTTAAGAGGACCCCATATAATACGACTACATCACAAAATGTGAAATACTCTAGCAAGTATGTGACTGTATTTATGTAAAAGAGAGCCATTTTGCAACTGGGATAGGGCTGAAAATCTCTTTGGTGTGGTGACAGTTCCTACAGCATACAGCAACCGAGTTAAAGAATTAGAATGATGGACAAAGTACATAAACCATAAATCTAGAAATAACTAAAATAGGTAATAGAAAAAGAAACCGTACTCATGAAATAACTCCCATTAGGCCTAAAGTGAGCAAGAAATGGTAGGTGTGAGATCATACCTTGAGGAATATCTACAGAGAGCTCAAAGATGTGTTTGCATAAAACAGATTTAGCAGAAAAACTGAGTAAGAAAAAGCTAAATGGAATACCATTAGGAAAAATTGTAAAATGCATAAATAAGTAGTCAGTAGGATTCAATAAACTCTCTGTAGGCTTCACGCAAAGCCTGCACGGAGTTTACATGTCTATGCAGTGAAGAGCAGCAGTGATTGCATATACATGCAGTGCATCATGTTTAAACATAAACAAGGACACTTTCATGGCTAGCAATAGTGTTGCTGGCCAGGATATCGTGTAATGCAACATGGATAGTATACTTGTTTACCTTAGAGCACACAAGCTTAGCAGGATTGCTTGGAATGCCACAGTGATTACCAGGGTTTATCATACAGCAATGTATACGGTCCAAACACAGTACAGGATAGTGTACACAGTGCAGAGTATTGTGGAATCCCATTCCAGATATTCTGTACAAAAGGGGTCTATATTACGAGGTCGAAGAGTCAGTTAATTAAATGGCATTTTACAGCGAAAATGCCGTTCAGTGACTGTCATACTGAGATTGCGGTACAGTGAAGATTAGAATATTTGCACTTTCCTCACTACAGTGTGAACTCAGAGTTGGTATATATAATTAGTGAGGGGGGGTGAGGGACACAGCCCCATACAATAGTGAGTTCAATGTCTACCATTTTCAGCCTTTAGGTCGTTCGATATTTAAACTATTCGGTGTTCTAATATAGACCCATACAAAAGTTGTGTAAATGATCTGTAAGGCTACATGGACTGTCATATAAAACAAACAGTCAGGGGAAGTATGTGTATTGAAAAGGGACACACAGATGAATTGATGGAATGAACACAGAAAGAGGACAGGTGAAACATCGTAATGTACAGCAGATGAGGGCATGTAAATAGAAGACAGTTGTAGCAGGAACATTAATCACATATCAGCATGGTACAGTAATGTACAGACTGCACAGTGAAAATGTATATTATGTTACTGTCAGACAAGGTTACATATCAATGGAGAAGACATCTTTGTGATATAAGCATCCTGACATGAACAATGGAGAGGACATCTATCAGGGGATGTCTTATACAATCGGGGTTGGGTACATATTGCAAAGCTGTGCAAACTGATTTGGCTGAATTTGACTATAATATCAGTAGAGTTTCCAACAAGTGGGACATAGCTATAGGCTCATGGACAACAGTAAAACAAGCATGCACAATCATGGACAATCATGGACAATATCAGAATAATACCACCAGTAATCCTATGTTTCTGGCACAACATTTGTAATTCTGAGTGATCTTACATGGTTCTGCATGAACACACTTGTATAGCTATTGTGACATGTCAGCAATCTATGAGGGTAATCAAGCACACCATCCTGACACTGTAACATCTGCTAGAGATGTTAGAAGGGACACTGCTATATCTGTATGTGACATTATGATCAATACAGTCTAGTTGACTTGTGTGCATGGCAGATATATATGGCACAATCCACACTGTCATGAATGTAACCCAGTCCATTAATGTTGTCAAGCAGCTATGTATGTGCTGTGTGCATCACCAGAACAAGTATCACACATGCATCTGGTATAATGCCTTGCTGGGGGTTATGCACCATCAGACAGTAATATTTATGCAACCAAAAGAATAGCTAGGTATGGCCAGTACGTTGTACGACATCTCACTGTGGTAAAGGTGGTACACTTCAGTTACACATCACTGGAAGATGTGTAGGGAGATACATGAAGAAGAATTCACTGTACTAAGTTGTTAGTGTGATGAAGGCTATGACCTATGGAGGTATTATGGCCTTTGATGTGAATCTCCTGCACATACTCAGTAGTTGTGTTATATACAAGTGAGTAGTCACCACTGTGGCCGCATGCTGGTGGACATTCCACATACCATCTACCCCAGGACACAGGTCACATACCGCTTGGTCTGCTTATAGGGTGTGCTGTCTAAATTATCTTTGGATTGTGTGTTTGTTTTCATAATGTAACAACCTCCCCCCGATGTGTTTGCTCCATCTCATGTGTTGTCAAAGCTGTGGTGTGTTGATACTGTCTGTATTATAGTAATATCACAGTTGGAGTCAATGATTGCCCACAAGCTGTAGTCCTTCAGTCAGCTGTTTGGACACAGGATTTGTATGTCATTCTTGATGTCTGTGACTTAAATAATGGACAGGAAAGGGTCTAGCAGACAGCCCTGATGTATGGACCTGATCACTGCAGTTGAACTATAGGTCACTTCACACATTTCAACATATTTCGATGCCATGTATGTGATCCAATGGTCTACCCACTTGGTGATATAGGTCTTTATGTCCACATCTGACAATGTTGAGTGAATACCTTAGTATGGATTTGTGTCAAATGCCTGGCCTGATCAAGTTCCACAAGATGGTAGTGTTGTCATCATGCATGCCCTCGATGACCTCTTTGAGGATATCTAATGGATGAAACAGACATGGATGTAGCATTATCAACTCACACTGGTTTGTTGCACACAGCCAGGTTATTACTAGTGTCCATTTAGAAAAAGTCCATGATGACATGTTGGTCTACCTCACAGATGAGGAGAGTCAGGATGTGTCTATACATGCATGCATCAGGTGCTGTCTCCCCCACTCCGATGGATGCATGATGTACACCCTTCTATGGGATCATAGTCCATCTGGAAGGTGTGTTGAAGTGTCTATCCAACTGTGTCAGGTAGGTCTATGTTTTGAGTCATGCTATAGGCGATCCGTGATGTCACCACAACCCACTGATTTTGTGCGATAGGCCTGGATGAAGGTAAGACAGTGCATACTGCCTATCTTGATCTGGCCTAGGGTTTAGACATAATCCACCACTCAGGTGTCATTGAGAAACTATCCCGGCTGGAGATTATCCCTTACATAACTAGACAGTGAACCAATTGGCTCACCAACAGAAGACATACTGTGAAAGTTGGTGACTCAACCTCTACCAGTAGAGCAGTCACTGCTGGTGTACCCCAAGGACCTGTGCTTGGCCCTTTACTATCTGGACTCTATTTCCCGGCAGTCAAGGCTAAAGTATACAGCCTTTGGCTTGCTAAGTTTGCTGACTCTTGCATATTGGGTGCAATATGATATTAACATACTACAGGAGGGTATAACACAGACAAATGATTGGTGCCAAAGCCACACAGTCTACAAATAAATGCAAAATGTGTCATTATTTTGGCCTTCTGTAAAGTGGAATTCCACACTAATTACTGAACTTACAACACTTCCCTTATGCTTAAATCCAGTGGTGCTAGACCTGAGAACACACATAGATAGCAATTTGAACTTTGACCACAAAGTGTCCACAGTGGTATGGAAAAGCTATGTCGTGCACCTCATAAGTCAGGCCATCATATCCAGATCTGAGGATGATATAACAGCAATGTGCTCAAACCTCATCAGAACGCTAATAGAATATAATGCTCCCTTTTGCAGGTACCTCACCAGACACCTGCAGCAGTTGGAGAGACCAACAGGTTTCTCACCAAGAAAATACAGGACTTACAAACCGTGCCATAATTTATGTGGATAAACTGAAAGCCCTGTCAATGTAATCTGTATCATATAGGATGAGGTGACAAGTGCCTGGCCTATAGGCCAGTGTCTGACCCTACCCTGGGTACTACACATCTGCAAATCAGCTATAGCTGATGACATCAACAGTGTCTGGTGAAAGGAAGACGGTAATAACAGTGTCCCACATGCTTGTGTAAAATGCTGTTGTTGATGTCAAGCAAGTATACACACACACACACACACACACGCACGCGCGCATACACACACACACACACACACACACACACACACACACACACACACACACACACACACACACACACACACACACACACACACCCCAGCTGACTGCAGTGAGAATAGAAACCCTATCTATCTAAGTACACAGACTACAGAGCATAATACTTTACGCAAGTGCCACTGGCAATCCATGGTATTAGAGTGGTTACTGTCAGATACTCACTTATGCTCCTCAGACTAGATAGACACACACACACACACACACACACACACACACACACACACACACACACACACACACACACACACACACACACACACACACACACACACACACACACCTCTCAGTTGACTGCAGTGAAAACAGAACCCCAACATATCTAAGTATACAGACTACAGAACTCAATACTTTACACAAGTGGCACTGCACAAGTCGGACTTTTACAAAGCTATAGAATAACTTATAGTGGATGACATCAGCAATGGATGTTGGAGAGAAGATGCTGGGAGGCCTGCATGAAATGGATGTGTAGGCATGTTCAACTGTCAAGATATTTCAAGTTCTGCATGTTACCAGCTTGATCAGTATGCATTGTGTAGTATTTGGTGGTTGTGTTTCAATGTACAAGTATACTTTAAGAGACAGCTTTACAAACTATATACAAACAGGTATCCAGATTACTACAAACAGTGGAAAATCTGAATGTGTATTGTCATTTTAAAGATGTGCATGGTATAGAACATAACATTTGTTATTAATTTATGTAGTGTAGTTGATGTATTTGTGAACATGTACTGAGAGACCAGGGTTGCAATGCATGGAGGGAGGTAATAGATGGCTGCATTTTAAATGGGTCCCTATTACGTTATGGGATCACTAAATGCCGAACGGCCAAATACTTGAAATGGCCATTCATCGAAGAGTGTTTTATGGGGTCACGGTACAGTGGGGAATGGAATATTTGCCCTTTCCCCACTGTAGTGCGACCTTGGAGTTGGTATATATAATTAGCGAGGGGGTGTGTGGGGCGCGGCCCCCCACAATAAATGATTTGATGAACGGCCGTTCCGAGTATTTAGCCATTTGGCATTTAGTGATTCGATAACGTAATACAGACCCTTTTAAATATGTGACATTTTCTTGATAGCGCCTTAATTTTTTTCTGTTTCTACATGTAGTTTCATGCCATGAACACTAAATGGACAGTAAACAGAAGTAATACATGCTATTCTTCACTTTGAATAGCACACTGCTGAGCAACAGGTTTTTGTGATGGTTGGCAAAGTGTTTGCCCATGTAAGATACACATTTTTAACACTTTCCCTGCTTGCGAGTAGTTATGGAGTGCACAAACATGAGGCTTATTATTATACTTGTGAAAGTTTATAGTGAGTGTATGAAATACACCTGCTGCTTTGTTGACTCTGTGGCACCAGGTATGAATCCATTGACACCTTTCTTTTTGAGCCCAGATGATATAGGGTTCGAATCCAGGTGTATGTTATACATTTAAATAAGTAATGATAATAAAATTATAGTTTACACTGCCTTCACCTTGTGTTAATGTGTGTTATTGTAGCATAGCATGTTTAAGTAGCAGTGTGCTGAGGTAACCTCACCAAAACAGAGCCGTTCACCATCGCTTAGCATTGGTGCACAGTGCCAAACTCCACACAAACATACAAGCCAAAAAGTGAAGGGCTCCATTGTTTTTTTTTTGGTACTTATGTGTGATTCTATTTTTTGACCAGATTATAGGAGTTAAAATGTGGCACATAGGAAAGTGGTGAAATGGGGGGCAAGCAGGGAGAAGAACTAAAAGAAAGCAATATAGGAATGTGCAGGAGGGAGGTAGGAAAGAACTATAGCTAGCCATTTCTTCAACAGTGAAAAATGAAGATATGTACAGAATATTAGCTGAATTTGGACTGTCACCTCCAGATAGAGGGATGACAACAATGCAATCATGTTGTATAGCGAACTGGACCAAATCAAGTGTGTCAAGATGACATGCATTTGAATTGGACAGCTATGTATGGGATGATATTTTTTGTGGGACAGAAGCACATTTTTTTTACTTCAGTAAGAGAGGAATGCTGGGTAAGGGACACTGGTATTTCTGGAACAGGTAAGTTGGGTAGGTGAGGAAGCAAATGCAAACAAACAGGACAAAACACAGGAATGGTGAGGGACACAAAAGATTGGGGGACACCATGACTGGGATGAGGGAGGGGACAACTCAAGCTCATGCCCGTCAAACATGGGGGCAGTGAGAATCTAGTTCTTACCCACAGGACTGTCATCACTGACCCCTTACTCTACTGGCTGCTGGAGTGCTTGATGTCTTCTTCTCCTACTGACCATGAATGAGAGCAGCCTCTCCATCTGGTGTAGGTGTACACCAGTGGCACTGTGCATAATCCTATGCATGTGGGTGATGAAATCTCCTCCTCTGACAGTAGTCTCAGATGGTACCACAGCACAAGCTGCCAGGGTAGTGCTACCTGAGGGTACAGGTAGTGCTGGGCCAGCAGAGTCAGTACTGTCATGCTGGGTCCCAGAAGTGCTAGGTGGCAGTGCTGGAGCTGGTAGAGTGGGGGAAGGATGACCCACTGTGTTGGCCTACACATGGATGTTGGAGAGAAGATGTTGTTAGGCCTGCATGAAATGGATGTGTAGGCATGTTCAGCTGTCAGGATATTTCAAGTTCTGCATGTTACCAGCTTGATGAGTATGCATTGTGTAGTATTTGGTGGTTGTGTTTCAATGTACAGGTATACTTTAAGAGACAACTTTACAAACTATATGCAAACAGGTATCCAGATTACTACAAGCACTGGAAAATCTGAATGTTTATTGTCGTTTTAAAGATGTGCATGGTATAGAACATAACATTTGTTATTAATTTATGTAGTGTAGTTGATGTATTTGTGAACACGCACTGAGAGACCAGGGTTGCAGTACATGGAGGGAGGTAATAGATGGCTGGATTTTAAATGAGTCCCTATTACGTTATCAAATCACTAAATGCCGAACGGCCAAATACTCGAAACGGCCATTCATCGAAGTGTATTTTGTGAGGTCGTGGTGCAGTGGGGAATGGAATATTTGCCATTTCCCCACTGTAGTGTGACCTCGGAGTTGGTATATATAATTAGCGGGGGGTGTGGGGAGCAAAATGATTTGATGAACGGCCGTTCCGATTATTTAGCCATTTGGCATTTAGTGATTCGATAACGTACTATTGACCCTTTTAAATATGTGACATTTTCTTGATAGGGCCTTCATTTTTTTCTGTTTCCACATGTAGTTTCATGCCATGAACACTAAATGGACAGTAAACAGAAGTAATACATGCTATTCTTCACTTTGAATAGCACACTGCTGAGCAACAGGTTTTTGTGATGGTTGGCAAAGTGTTTGCTCATGTAAGATACACATTTTTAACACTTTCCCTGCTTGCGAGTAGTTATGGAGTGCACAAAACATGAGGCTTATTATTAAACTTGTGAAAGTTTATAGTGAGTGTATGAAATACACCTGCTGCTTTGTTGACTCTGTGGCAGCAGGTATAAATGCATTGACACCTTTCTTTTTGAGCCCAGATGATTTAAGGTTCGAATCCAGGTGTATGTTATACTTTTAAATAAGTAATGATAATGAAATTATAGTTTACACTGCCTTCACCTTGTGTTACTGTGTGTTGATGTAGCATAGCATGTTTAAGTGGCAGTGTGCTGAGGTAACCTCACCAAAACAGAGCCATACACCATCGCTTAGCATTGGTGCACAGTGCCAAACTCCACACAAACATACAAGCCAAAAAGTGAAGGGCTCCATTCCTTTTGTTTGGTACTTATGTGTGATTCTATTTTTTGACCAGATTATAGGTGTTAAAATGTGGCACATACGAAAGTGGTGAAATGGGGGACAAGCAGGGGGAAGAACTAAAGGAAAGCAATATAGGAATGTGCAGGAGGGAAGTAGGAAAGAACTATAGCTACCCATTTCTTCAACAGTGTAAAATGAAGATATGTACAGAATATTAGCTGTATTTGGACTGCAACCTCCAGAAAGAGGGATGGCAACAATGCAATCATGTTGTATAACGAATTGGATCAAATCAAGTGTATCTAGATGACAGGAATTTGAAATGGACAGCTATGTATGGGATGATATTTTTTGTGGGACAGATGCACATTTTTTTACTTCAATAAAAGAGGAATGTTGAGTAAGGGACATTGGTATTTCTGGAACAGGTAAATTGGGTAGGTGAGGAAGCAAATGCAAACAAGCAGGACAAACAAGACAAAATACAGGAATAGTGGGGGACACAAAAGATTGGGGGACACCATGACTGGGTGAGGGAGGGGACAACTCAAGCTCATGCCCATCAAACATGGGGGCAGTGAGAATCTAGTTCTTACCCACAGGACTGTCATCACTAACCCCTTACTCTACTGGCTGCTGGAGTGCTTGATGTCTTCTTCTCCTACTGACCATGAAGGAGAGCAGCCTCTCCATCTGGTGTAGGTGTACACCAATGGTGCTGTGCATAACTCTATGCACGTGGGTGATGAACTCTCCTCCTCTGACAGTACTCTCAGATGGTACCACAGCACAAGCTGCCAGGGTAGTGCTACCTGAGGGTGCAGGTAGTGCAGGGCCAGCAGAGTCAGTACTGTCAGGTTGGGTCGCAGAAGTGCTAGGTGTCAGTGCTGGAGCTGGTGGAGTGGGGGAAAGATGACCCACTGTGTTGGCCTACCTCACTGTACTTTGAAGCATTTAGTGATTTGTTACAGATGGATGACATAGAGACATTTTGATAACACATAACAGAAAATAAAAAAAGAAAAAGAGATAAAGGGTGTAGTGAGAGAAAAAATAAATAAAATTAGTAGCATCATATGTGACATAGAATGCATTATCATAATTATAAAATTATTTTATCTGAAGTATTACATTTAAGTATACTTCCTAACAACTACAAACTATAATTGCGGATTTCTCAAAGTAATCCTTGCAATGTACATATACTGCACATATGCATTGTCAATTATACAAATTACAGTTAACAGCAGTGCATTTATGAAACTTGTATAGATTTTAATTTATGTGATATTATTAAAGGCTTGCAGGATTGTACAGTTGTTACTCATGGTATATGAACCCACAACCTCTGACTACAGTCTTACACCTGACTCCTAAAGTTGGTATGTGCTACAGACTTATGCATGCATACTTCCTTTTACAGTTGGGATATGCATGTTTACTTTGCTACTACTGTATAAAAAACAAAAAAAATTTTCCTTTAACTTTTAAAGCTACAATAGTACTGCTCGTGTGCTGCATACATACCACTTACTTCCCTCAGTCTGTCCAGGTGATCAGCATGAACCTGCCTATTTGTCACTATTTCAAGATTAGCTGTGAAAAGAAAAGAACAGAAAAGCATTATGCATACTAGTATTGCCTATATTTACCTTTCTATTTGCTCTATTTGTTGTAAATTCTCTTTATTAGCATACTTACACAACTGTAGGATGTCGCTGGTTTGAAACTCATCCAACCACTTTTTGAGTGCATCCTTCTTGTGCCTTTTTAGGTTGTTGAAGTGTGCCTACTCCATTCTCCACTGCATGGGATACCAGTCATACTGGATGCAGCCTTGGCCAGACAATTTCAATTCTCAGACTTGTTCTGGGAGACAAAATAGTCCCCCCTGCAGAAGCCTTTGGGTGTGGTGCTTTACCAGGAATCCAGTAAATATACTGAACTTCTGAACAAACTATATCTGCCCTAAATTGGGCACCTTCTCCTTTAACACCAGACATTTCTAATCCCAAAGTAATAGCAGTAGCAAATAATGATTTCCCACCAATTCCTGTTGTCACGTTTACTGGTAGTGCACAAACTTGAGAACCGATGCCAGCCATGCTTGAGAAATGTTAACTGAAGAGCAATAGTGCCAAGCAGGGAGGAATGCAATTCTTGAAATTGGAAAGTTAATTTGACACGTGACATTAGTTTGAGGGGTGTCTGCTGCTTTAACTGTTAGGTGATTTAACTTTGCATGCACTAGGGCATGAATTTTTTGACCTGACACATTTGTTTGGCTTTATACACTGCTAAAACTGAGTTTTACAGTGTGGGATTCAAACCTATGGATAAGGCTCAAACATTTTCTTCCACAGCTCTGATTTTCCATCTTTGCCACAGAAGAAGTGCTTCTCAGACACAGTCATGAATAATTCATGAATACAGATGAGAGATTGAGGCAGCTTGCATTTAATTGCTGGAACCTGTGTTCTGAGAGACTGCTTTTCAATCTATCTGCAAATATACAGAGCTGAGTATATATTTTTTTGGTTTTAGAGTTTGTTAATTGCTGCTTAGATCCCTGTTGAAACTGTTGTCTCCCTGTTTTGATAGACTGCATTCCAATCTATCTGCAAATATACAAAGCTGAGTATATGTTTTTGGTTTTAGAGTTTGTACTGTTAATTGATGTTTAGATCTCTGTTGAAACTGCCCCCCCCCCCATTATTTTCTGCCGTGTCTTCAGTTGGTATAACTGTTTTTTTACAGCTTAAGTGTTGTCTAACTCAAGAATCATTTGCATAACATTAGACCTGTTAGTAAAAGCCTGCATTTAATTGCTGGAACCTGTGTTCTGAGAGACTGATTTCCAATCTATCTGCAAATATACAGAGCTGAGTATATTTTTTTGGTTTTAGAGTTTGTACTATTAGTTGTTGCTTAGATCTCTGTTGAAACTATTTTGTCTCACCCACCCTCCCTATTTTTGGCTTGTAGTTTAAATTTGGTGGCTTTTGCAATTGCCCGCCCCACTGTAGATTTGATCTGGGACACTCCCCCAGTCCCATCTCTTTACCACATTCTACCTAATAAACTCTTTCTGCACTTGCTTTTAGTCCTTTTTAATTTATTTGCATTTTTTAAACTGTGTTTGGTCTAATATTGCTACATACTCAAGTGTGCTAGCTTGCACTGCATGTGAATTGTTTTTATTACTGTTTTTGCTACTTTTCTGTAAAAAAAAAAATCAACTGTAAGCCTGTTTCCTACCTTTGCTGTAACTAGTGTTCCAGATACAGATTTGCTGTATCCAGGACTGTATGTAGGCTTCTGAGCCCCCCAAGCCTTTCTGTGATGGAGGGAAGCCTTCTAGCTTATCAGTGGGAGTGGTAAGCACTACGTAACCTGTCTACCACATAAGGAGTGGTTCTGGCCCAGAACTTGTAGTTATTGGCGTTTGGGCAATCTCTTCCATCTCTCTCAACTTTCTGATATGAAAGCCTGCATTTGCACTTGTTTCTGTCCTGTAACTCGTCTAGTGCAGATACAGATTCTTAGTTTTAGCACTTAAATTTGCTTATTCGTGCTCAGCACTTGTTCAGAACTTGTAAACACTAAATAAACTACCAATTACTATAGCACTCAACCTTCCTCATTACATAAAGGAAAACAGGTTTTGTACTTACTTTTCTCACTTGCTTAGAAAAAAACAGCTCTTGTACTCACTTTCCTCACTTATCTAGAGGAAAATAATTTTTTATTCAGGCATGTCCAAGGGTCAGCTCCCAGTGTTCTCTTCTGTCTGTCTGATGAATCTGGGCATCTTGAGGCAATGTAGACATTGCCTCATGTACACAGACAACCCTCTCCTCCTACCACCCAACACTACAACCTGTGAGAGATGCACTTATCTAGCCAAACTGGAGGTAAAGCTCTCTCCAACCAAGACCGAACTTGACAGTCATAAAGGTAAACATTTGCACCACACCACACTCATCATATAGTCTCACTAAATCTACACCACCAAAATCCACACATAGTAACACAAAAACATTCGCAGAGGCTCTCAATAATAATCTGTCTAAACAACAGAGACCTCCAAAGCAGAAACGCAAGCAACCTCCATCCCCCAACACAACCCAAATGACACATAGCCCACAGACTCAGTGTGCCACTCAACCACAGCCAATAAGGCAAAACAACGTACCCAACACACTAGTCATAGGTGACTCTATAGTCAGGCACACTGATGTCCTACTCACCAGGCTAAACAAGGAGAAGGTTACTGTCAGCTGCCTGTCAGGTGCCAAGATCCTCCATATAACCCATGCACTCAGGTCACTCCACAACAAGTACAAATATGACTCTGTCATTGTCCATGTTGGTGCGAATGACCTGAAACGTACCTCCCTGGACTACATGAAAAGAGACATGGAAGAGCTCTCTGATCTTGTAGCCCAGGCAGGTATGACCCTAGCCCTGAGTAGCATTCTGCCATCACCCAGAATGATACCACAGTACAAGGACAAAATGATTGACTTCAACAATTGGCTAAGCTTCTGATGTCATTCTAAGGGGATCCAGTGTCTGTCTGCTTGGGATGACATGGTCAACAGACCATGATGCTTTGCCACAAATGGCCTGCACCTGCTGACCCTGGGATTCCGGATACTGGCTAAAGCTCTTGCTGCCCCTATAGGGCCTTTTTTAGACAATGTTCAAATAACAAATTCACCACCGTAACAGGAACAGGCACGCAAAAGCTGAGGGTAATGCTACTCAATGCTAGAAGTCTAAATATCAAAATGCACTCACTCAAGGCACTCTTTAAAATGGAGAACATCAATATCTGTGCAATGACTGAGACCTGGTTCAAGGCTCCAGAGAGCACCCCTGCACTACCAGGCTATTACTCATACCACTTTTTGGCCATGTAACCTGGACCGAAACACTAAAGGTGGAGGTGTGTCCATATTCATTAAGAATATCCACACCTCCAGGCTAGTTGCTCAGCATAATGCATCCAAGGTTATCCAAGTGCAGCTAACTCTGGGCAAAACTGCAATCCAAATTGTAGCTTGCTACAGTTCCCCCACCATACCCCAGAATTCCCACTCCTCTTTTCTTGATGTACTGGAAAATATTAGGGTTCAACCAAACACCCTAATAATGGGCGACTTCAACTACAGCACCATTAACTGGGAAAACTACTCGTTTACCAACTTCTTAGCTCAACTCCAATGCACTGGATCAACTTATCCACACCCCCACCAGGGGCAACAATATCCTAGACCTAGTCATTACCAACATGAGTGACCAGTGTTCCACACCTGAAGTCAACTCCTCGTTGGTCCGATCCGACCATAAGCTAATCTCCCTTGATATCCACATCCTGCCCCCTCCCCCCATTAAGGAAACGATGGTAAAAAAATTCTCCAAAGCCAACTTTATGCTTCTTAAGCCAGAAGTGGTGAACTTCATAACACCCATGCAGATGGACAATACAGAAATGCACTCTATAAGCACTTACACGAGTGCATGGATCGTGCTATCCCAAACAGAACCAAGACGCTATCCTCCAAAAAATGGAAGCCAATTTGGTGGTCCCCTGCCATAAACAAACTGTACAACAGAAGGAAGAAACTGTTGCAAAAGAGAGTAAAATCCCATGAGTGGAGGAGCTCCCTGGTCAGCCTCAGTAAAAAGCTGAAATCCCTTATAAGATCCTCCAAAGCTAGCTACGAAAACAAAATCGCCAGTAATTCTAAGGACAACCTCAAAGTATTCTATAGCTATGTCAAGAATCTTGATGTAAACATGCAGATCTGCTCTGGGTTGCAGCACAACGACATGAAAATTACAGAACCAACTGATATTGTCAACATCCTGGCAGATAGGTTCAGTGCTAACTTTACCCCCCTACCCCCTAAAGGGCCCATATCTGTACAGGAGGAATGCAGAGTCCCTGTAATCACAACTATGCAGGTAAAAGCTGCATTCTTTGAAGCCAAAAACACAGCATCCATGGGACAGGGCACCATCCCAGGCTGCGTTTTACATAAACTTCAGAACAAACTGCCTCCCCACTTAAGCACCATGTTCAATAATAGCCTCGCATCAAGCTTTGTGCCCACTGAATGGCACACAGCAACAGTTATCCCACTTCACAAAGGGGGAGCCACCACTGATCCTGGGAACTATCGACCTATTAGCCTGATGAGCCTGGTCTGCAAGGCCATGGAACGTGTCATCATGGAACTCATAAACAAAGACATTGGTAACCTCCAAACTCTGGATCCCACTCAGTTCAGGTTTGTGAAAGGCAGATCATGCCTCCTGAACCTGATCAACTTCTTTGAGGCAGTCATCAAAGCCATAGATGATGGTAAGGTGGTTCACACAGCCTATCTTGACCTCACCAAGGCTTTCGACACCATCCCCCATTATGGAGTTATAGCTAAACTCACTAAACTAAGTATAAATCCCTATGTCACAAGATGGGTTGCCAATTGGCTCACTGACAGAACCCACACTGTAAAAGTTGCAGACTCCAAATCTGACATCAAAGCAGCGACAAGTGGAGTACCACAGGGTTCCATCCTGGGACCTCTCCTGTTTGGTATCTACTTCTTTGAAGCACAGGCTAACACAGAAGGCCTCTGGCTAATGAAGTTCACAGATGACTACAAACTATGAGCCATAGTCAAGTCCCAAATGATGTGGACTTCCTACAGAAGGGCCTCACTGAGACAGATGCCTGGTGTCAGAGCTATGGCCTTAAGCTCAATCCCAAAAAGTGCAGTGTCATCCCCTTTGGTAAAAACCTCTGTACCCATGAATTACCACATAGGCAGCAATCTACTTAACACTGAATGTGTGATAAGAGACCTTGGGACCCAGGTGAACTGTAGTCTCTCCTTTGACAGTCACATCACCACAGTATTTAGGAAGTCCTTCTATGTGGCATACCTCATCATAAAAGGGTTCTCATCCAGGAAAAAAGTAGTCATTGTTCCCCTCTACTCGACACTCATTAGACCCATTATAGAGTACAATGCCTTTTTTGGAATGTACCTCACAAGACATCTGCAGCAGCTGGAAAGGCCACAGAAATACCTCACAAGGAGGATTACTGGCCTCAAACAAATGCCCTACACTGACTGCCTCAAAAATCTCCAGCTTTACTCCGTCGCATATCGCCTATTCTGAGGTGATCTGTGCCTAACATATAAAGCTATGTCAAACCCAGAGCTGTTGGACATGTTACACCTAAATAAATCCCGATCCCCTTGAGCTACATGCTCTAGAGACCTAAACCTTGTTGCCACAATAAACAGGACATGCTGGAGGGATAGATTCCTGTCCCAGAGACTTCCGATACTCTGGAACAGGCAACCCATCTATGTCAAGCAAAGTTCTTCATTAGCACTCTTCAAGAAAAATCTTGATGAGTGGATGGGAAATAGGAAATACACCCGGGGCTCATTTCTGTGTCTCTGCTTGACAGTGGCACAGGAAAATAACTTTCTTGGGTGACATAAGCCAGGGAACTTTGTTGGCTTACATAGGCCCTTGGTCCGATAGCCTAGTAACTACCTATGAACCTATGAACCTATGTGTGTGACCTAATGAGGTCCTTGCATATGCATTCATTTGTGTATGTGTCTTATTTAAATGTGAAAGCCATCCAAGTCCAGATAGCAGAATTATGCTTACAGAAACATAGAAGACAGTATATTCTAAGTCATACATCTGAACCTTCAAACACAGTAAGGGTGTCTTATCCCTCATACATATAATTCATATCAGCTCCACTATTTATGATTATGTATAAAGTGTTATAAGTGATGACAAATTTCATTTTGTTAATCTAGCTTTTTTTCTTCGCTTACAGTACTCATTTAAATACCCACTTACCTTTGTTGTAGTGATACCATTGCTGATACTTTTTCTGCTGCACTCTCCTCATTTGCTCCAACCCACTCCATTTGCCCTACGGGCTCACTCCGCTCCCCTATCCCACCCCCATTTCCCACACACCCCCACATCAACTACATTTATACTTCTCTAGCCCCTCCCCCTAATCATCCAGCATCCAATCTACATCCCAACCCCTTACAGATCCAACAATCACTCCAATCCCTTCCAACCCTAATACATCTTTGAAACTCACTCATACTAACCCCATAGGATTAACAATACTCCTTAACTATGAAGACTTTCTTCCTGCACATGACCCTACTACTCTTTTTAGCATGTACCTACCACATCACTTCATACAACTACCCTACACAAAATATCTTCCCCTTTACCCATAGCTTCACTACCATTATCACTCCCATCCCAGCCAGTTGATCTCTAACAATAAACCCCACCCTATTCAACATTACTACCATAAGATATTCCCATCTCAAGCCCATCACCACCTACCCCAAATCAACAGCAACCCACAAATACCTGACAATACTACAAAAACTAGTTAAATTATTGCAAAACAATCAACAACAACTCCTAAATGCTGGAGATATCCACCCAAACCCAGGACCTTATGATACAAATCCTCTGGCTAAACCACAACATCTTCCCAATCTAACCCAAATTAACATCAGGCCATTAAATAGTCTACTCCTCCTAAATCTAAATATTAGGAACATAACCAATAAAATACATGAGCTTCATACTCTAATCTTAAAATATCACCCAGATATAGTCAGTTTAACAGAAACTTGGCTTAAACCATCTACCAAGGATACAGAGATCCTTCCACCTGGGTACAGTATCCTTAGACAAGATAGACTAAAGAAAAAGGGCGGTGGCATTGCCCTGCTTTACAAAAATACTCTGACCATAACTACATTTGAGATATCCACACCCCCTTTGGATCACACAGAAATACTCTTAACTAGGCTCAAAATATGTAACAAAAAAACATCAACCTAGTAACAGGTTATAACCCCCAGGCAACAATATCCCTACTATGGAAACATTACTTCAATGGCTATCACTATCCATGCCACAAGAGACCATAGTATTAGGAGACTTTAATATAGACTGGCTCACATGCTCCTCCCAAGCACCCACTAACCATATCAACCTGCTAACCTTCTCTCAAGTAATCAAGCAGCCAACTAGAATAGCCAAGAATACTAATAAAGAAACACTGTTAGACTGGATACTACTAAATAAAATACCTTGTTCCTACTTAGCAGGCACCCTTCCTGACTCATTAAGTGACCATCAAACTACCTTCTTACTTAAATATAATTCCCACCACCCCCAAACCCCAATACTTTAAACAATTAGGAACAAAAAACACTTTGACCCAACTAACTTCACACAAGAGCTAAAGCAATATAACTGGTCTGAATTGTATTACCTACCCCTAAATGAGGCCTCCGAACACTTCATCACCATCTTAGAAATACTGAATAGGCATGCCCCCATAAGAACTACAAGAGTTAAAGCTAATACAGTTCCATTGTTAACAAGGGAAACTAGGCAAAACATAACAGAAAGGAATACAGCCTGGACAACCTGGAGGTCCAACAAAAACCCCAAAACACAACTAGAATACCAACAACTTAGAAATCTCACCAAGAAACTAGTCATGCAAGATAAAAGAAATTACTTTATTACCCATCAAAAACAACACATAAATAACCATAGGAAATTCTGGGCAAGTTTAAACAAATTACTACACCATGCAAAAGTCATTACCCCACCCCCAACTACAGGTCTAACAAAAGAAAACATAGCTGAATAATTCAATATATTCTTTCCTGAAACTGTACTTGTCCTAGCACAAAAGCAACTCAAAGCCAATACAAGTGATCACCCTACATCCAGCAACAATCCCTCTTTTAAGCTGCAACCCACCCTAACCTCCTACATAAGAAAACTACTCTCCCAATTTAAACCTACAACACTAGGAGCTGATTTTCTTCCCAATGAATTCTTAAAACTGGCAGCAGCTGAAATAGCTATACCAGTCTCTATACTAATAAACAGATCAATATCTAAAGCCACAGTACTCCTCATTTGGAAAACTGCCTACATTATACCCTTTCACAAAGGGGGAGGATCCTATGGCATATCAAATTACAGACCAATTGCAATCCTATCCCCACTTGCTAAAATATTAGAAAAATGTATTCACCATCAGTTAATCTCCCACTTTATCAATCAAGAACTCATATCTCAAATACAACATGGTTTTCACCCAGGTCATAGCACAACTACAGCCCTGTTAGCATTCACAGATATCATAAACCACAACAGGGACAACAGTAAACTTTCATCAGCCCTTTTCTTAGACCTATCAAAAGCATTTGATATGGTTAACCATGATAAACTCATCTCCCACCTTGTAACCCTAGGCTTAGACAACCAATCAGTCTCCTGGTTCACAAACGACCTCAGCAATAGGCAGCAAGCAATACTATGGCACAATAACCTGTCTCCACTCTTACCTGTCACACTTGGGGTACCTCAGGGATCTATACTGGGCCCCTTGTTGTTCTCAATTTTTACAAATATTCTTCACTCAACAGCAAATAGTTCTAGCCTTATCCAGTATGCAGATGATTCAACTATTATATATAGTGCCCCTACCCTGGCAGATTTACACAATAAAACCCAGGATAACTTCCACTCAGTTGAAAACTGGCTTATTGAGAATGGCCTCATCCTTACCCCCCCCCCCACCAAAAAAAAACAGGCTACTGCTATTCCATCCCTCACAAATTACCACTCCTACCTCCTCCTTCACCATTTGCTCTAAAAATGGTACCCCATTTCACCTGAATCCCACACAAAACTACTCAGAGTTACCATTGAGAACAAGTTAACATTTGATATACACATTAACCTAGCTATTAAAATACAAACAAAAAGCTAGGTAGTCTTTACAAACACAAATCCTTCCAGACCCATAACACTAGATCCACAATAGCTCATACCCATCTTCTCTCAACACTACTGTATGCATCTCCAATCTTGACCAATCTATCCAAAACAGAAGCCAATAAAATGACCTCTTGCTACAATCAGATAGCCAAATTTGCTAATAACAGCTCTTTCAGAACCCATCACTGTCACAAGCTAAAGGAATTGGGCTGGCTTGAACTGCCAAATTTACTAATCTATAATCAACTTATCGTCACTCACAAGCTGCTCTCTCAACCACATAAAACACCTTCACTAAGTAACATAATCCAACAGTACTCCTGTCCTAGCCAACTCCGCTCCACAGACAAGTTACTGTTAACAGTTACTAGAACCCACAACCCTGCTGGTGACTTCCTCTACTCTTCTTACATGTTCAAAAATCTGGAACTCCCTCCCCACATCTATAACTCTTGAATCTTCCCTACCCAAATTTAAAAGGTCTATCAAAAGTCACCTAAACAATAAATGGCTTTGTCCCTGCTCCACATCAGACTAACTCCAGTCCCACTCCTATACTAATGCAACTCTTGCCTTAATAAATAATCTTTTCACGCAACTGCATAAACTTGTTCACCACAACAAAATAATTACAGTATATTTGTGTTAATTTGCTTGCTTTACTGCTGTTTACAAACCTACTGATAAATGTACATATCTATAGCATGACACTGAATTTGTGTTCTTATCTAGAAATTCTTAGTGCACCTAGTTGAAAAATGTTTTTAATCAATGTCTGTATGTCTTTTAAATTGTCTCTTTGGAGCTTTTCTCCCTAGGCCTCCACTGAAAATGGACATGTATCCAGATGGACTATCCCGGTTAACAAATGTAAAATAAATAAGTGATATTTAAAATAATGTGAAATAGAACAACAGTAAAAATGTCTGCAATTTCCTGTAATACAACCCAGGACCATATGTAAGGCAGCTCTACACTTATACCTGTTGACACAGGGATATTTAAATTACACTTGCATATTTCCTGTTCATATAAATTGTACTGGCACAACAGTAAAAATATTTTGCACTTCCTCTATTAGAACCCAGGACCATCTGTATTACAGGCCTCCACTTACACCTGCTGCCACAGAAATAGTTAAATAACAGTTGCATAATTCCCTGTTTATTTTTAAGTTATGTGTGTTAACCACTATGCAACACTATTTAATGCATTTGCATGATGTTCAACAGAATTGATAGAATGTATCCATTTTGAAATTGCTGACTGCTTCCTGTCTCCAGGTGTTCAATGGTGGTAGGTGTTGGGGAAGCTTGCTAACCACAGTGCAGTGTTGCTCAGTGGTGTTGCATGATTGAAAGCAAAAACTGCAAATTTATCCTATTTGACCTTTATACTGTCTACTCCCTGTCGACAGGTGTTATGTCTGCTTCCTGTGTGGGACACTAATCCAGGTTTGTGCACTGCAAAAGAGATAAGCACAGCTAAACATGACATTCATTGTGTTTCTCCATTTCCCTTGTTTGCACTATGCCATGCACAGTGCAAACACTGGCATTTGAAAAAAGGAAAATAAGAAGAAGTGAAAAAAATATATTAAATAACACTACAAGATGTATATTGGTACACATAAAATATTTTTACACAGGTCTGGATTTGAACTCTCACTCCAATGAACCTTCAAAACACAGTAAGGGTGTTGTATCCCTCTTTGCCACACAAACAGCTTTGCAGCATTAAAGGAAAATCATTATGTATGCAACCAACTGCAACATCATCCACAGTACTAACAAAAAATATGCTAGTTGTTTGTGCATGTATTCATTTCACATTTAGTGCACTGAGAGATCACACAACCATTTACGATTATTGCTTACATAAATGCAGCTCTGCCTTATCTTTCCGTGTTTGTTGTTCATTCTTGGATTATCTGATCAGTAATCTGAGACATGCAGTCTGAAAAGCATTCTGTATCATTGTTCTTAAAATGTGTGAGGATATTATATGGCAATAATATACAGTTGTTAAGAAATGATGGTGAGGCTGGATGTTACTGAACAGAAATTGTGAAATGTGTGCTGCTTACTTACATTTAAAACCTTGATACACTTACTTCTACACCTTCTAAGTCTAACCTGGCTGACACCCACTGAAGATAATGGAGTCTTAATTGCTGCTTGTTTTCCTTCTCCCTACCAGTAATCATTCACAGTTGTAATCCATTAGCAATATAACACTGATAGAGTGCCTGCACTGTGTTTACTTCTGTGACACAGTGCCAAGTGTTTGGGATTCAGCAATTCTAATGAGTTCACACTTCACTTTGCATCTTCACTGTGCTCACAGCCCTAAATCTACACTATAAAAAGGGAACTGTGTAGATAGGGAACCCAAAAGTTAGGAGACTTGTTTATGTGGATAACCCAGAAGAAACAGATATTACTTTGGGATTTATCTGCACACTAGACTACTGATTTTAATAAGGTATGCTGAAATGTCAGTAAGAAAAATCTGTTAATATATATATATGCATTAGCAAATGTGACTTTTATATGTATATACTTTGAAGTGTACTGATGGCATAGTAGGGATTATTAAGGCATTTCACTTTCTCAGATGCACAGCCTTATTAACTGCCACCACAAGTGCTAATGTTGCAACAGTTTTTCTCTTTACAGTCTTCTATTTTTATTTCCGTCTAATGTAAATATCCCATATTGTCAATGACAAAGGGGTGTTAGCCTTCTATTTCTTACTGAAATTGGTACACCTTGTTTGCTGTAGCATAGACTAGATCCAGGCCTGCTGAATCTAGCTTTGTTTGTATGCTTGTTGTTTGTTTGCTTGTTATTTCCCTGAAATGCTAATTCCACCTAAAACGTGGCTTTTCAGCACTTCTCTGGATCCCTAGTGATATCTGCATTGCTTACTGTACTTATTTCCTTGTTTCATTTGAAAGAAAGTTATTGTTTGTCATTTTTGCATTTAAGTTACCTGTAACACATTGCATTTAAGTTATCTGGCACTTTCTCACTAAGTCAGCACTAAAAAATTAAAAGCACTACACCCTCACAAACTCCCCTTGAGTACCTTGTTCCCCATTGGCCCTTTTTTTCAATTATAAAGGAATTCCCAATACTATTCTATCATGTCCAAAGGTCAGTTGTCAATCTCCTCTCCGGTCCAGCTGGTGAATCTGGGAATCTTGAGGCAATGTTACAACTGCCTCATTTACACAGACAACCCTCTCCTCCTCCCAACAAATTCCAACACATGTGAGAGATGGAACCATATAGCCAAACTGGAGGCTAAGCTCTCTCAACTCAGTACTGGCGTAACCAGTCAGGAGGAGAAGGAAACCACACTCACTACAATTCCAGTCTCACATAGACCTACCACGACAGCAAACCAAACACATAAACACACAAAAACATACTCGGAGGCTCTAAATAAAAATCTGCCTAAGCAGCAGAGACCTCCAAAGCAGACACCCAAGCAACCGCTACCCCAAAACAAAACATGTGCAACACATAGCTCACAAAGCCAGTGTGCCAAACAGTCACAGCCCTTAAGGCTAAACAACACACCTGATACACTTGTAATAGGTGAATCTATTGTCAGTCACACTGACGTCCCGCTCACCAGGCTGAACAAGGAGAAGGTCACAGTGAGCTGCCAGTCGGGCGCTAGGATCTGCCATATAACACAAGCACTCAGGTCACTCCAAGGCAAGTACAAATATGACTCAGTCATTGTCCATGCTGGTGTGAATGACCTGAGACGTACCTCCCTGCACTACATGAAAAGAGATATAGAGGAGCTCTCTGAGTATGTAGCCCAGGCCGGTATGACCCTGACCTTGAGTAGCATCTTAGCCTCACCAAGAATGATGCCACAATATGAAGACAAGATGATCAATTTCAACAATTGGCTTAAGTATTGGTGTCATTCACAGGGGATCCAATGCCTGTCAGCCTGGGATGACATGCTCGACGAGCCACGATGCTTCGCTAGGGACGGCTTGTACCTGTCACCCCTGGGATTTCAGATATTGGCAAAGGCTCTTGCTACCCCCATAGTGCCTTTTTTAGGCAAGGCTCAAAAGACAAACCCACCTCCATAGGTATCACAAGGGATAATAAACTAAGAGTAATGCTACTCAACGCCAGAAGTCTAAACCTCAAGATGCACTTTTCGAAACTCTCCTTAGCATGGAGAACATCGATATCTGTGCAGTAACAGAAACCTGGTTCAAGGCTCCTGAGAGCACCCCAGCACTACCAGGTTATACCTCATACCATGCTTTTCGGCCCCAAAACTTGGACCAAACCACAAAAGGAGGGGGAGTATTGATATTCGTCAAAGATACCCACACCTCCAGGTTGGTGGCACAGCACGAAGCATCAGAGACTATCCATGTGTAACTAACAGTGGGTAAAACTGCCTTCCAGTTTATAGCCTGCTGCAGACCACCCTCCCAAACCCAGAAACCCGACTCGGCCTTCCTGAGAACACTGGAAAATGTGAAGGTATCTCCAGACACCATTATATTGGGCGACTTTAAATACCCAAACATAGACTGGGAGCATTACTGTAGCTTCAACACCCTAGCCCAAAGGTTCCTAGAATTTATAAACTCAAATGCTATGGAACAACTTGTTACCACTCCCAAAAGAGGGGAAAACATACTGGACCTGATCATCACCAACATGGGGACGCTATGCTCCAGACCAGAAGTGTATCCCTCACTGGTAAGATCAGACCATAAACTAATCTCACTGGATGTTCACATCCCGACCCCACCCCCTGCCCAGAAAACCACAGTGAAAAACTTCTCTAAAGCAAATTTCACACTCCTCAAAACCAAGGTGGAATCCTTCAAAGCCCCCGGGCCTGTGGAAAATACGGCCCAGACCGCAGAATCCTTTATAAATGCATTCTATGAACACCTTCAGGAATGCATGGATCATGCAATCCCAAATAAAACCAAGACCCAATCCTCCAAAGGCAGGCGTCCTGTCTGGTGGACCCCAGCCATAAACAAACTATACAATAGAAGGAGGAAGCTACTACATGATAGAGCAAAATCCCAAAAAGGGAAGGCATCTCTGATCAGTATTAGCAAAAACTACCGGCACTCATAAAATTGTCTAAGGCCAGCTTCGAGAGAAAAATTGCACAGGACACTAAGGATAATCACAAGGCTTTCTTTAGTTATGTTAGGAACCTGGGTGGGAATTCCCAGATATGCTCAGAATTAGTTCAAAATGACAAAAAATACACCAAACCCACAGACATTGCCAACATCCTAGCTGACAGGTTCAGTGAAAAAGTCTCCCCCCCTCCCCACCAAAAGGGCAAATATCTATCCCAGCAGAGTGCTGCCCCCTGACATCTCAGATGCTCAGGTAAGAGCCGCCCTCTCCAAAGCAAAAAAAACACAGCATCAATGGGACCAGATGGTGTCCCGGGCTGCATCCTACATGAACTCCAAGAAGAGATAAACCCAAACATAAAACTACTGTTCAATCTCAGCCTTACTACAGGATATGTACCCAAAGAGTGGCATACAGCAACAGTGGCCCCTCTCCACAAAGGTGGTGCCTCAATGGATCCTGAAAACTATCGCCCCATAAGCCTGACTAGCGTGGTCTGCAAAGCTATGGAAAGGATCATCATGGACCTCATAAATAAAGATATTAGGGACCTACAGACACTGGATCCTACCCAGTTCGGCTTTGTTAAGGGCAGATCTTGCCTCTTAAACCTGGTCAATTTCTTTGAAACAGTCACCAAGGCCATTGACGAGGGGAAGGTGGTCCACACAGCCTACCTGGACCTCGCAAAAGCCTTTGATACAATACCCCACTCGGGCATTATAGATAAGCTCACCAGCTTAAATATAAACCCCTATGTCACTAGATGGGTTGCAAACTGGCTCAAGGACAGAACCCACATGGTTAGAATTGCTGGAGCCATGTCAGACTCCAAACCAGTTACAAATGGCATCCCACAAGGCTCAGTCTTGGGACCTCTCTTGTTCAGTATATATTTCTCGGAGGTACAGGCCAACATGGAAGGACTGTGGCTGACCAAGTTCCCAGATGACTGCAAACTGGGTGCCATAATCAACTCTCCAGCTGACACAAGCATCCTCCAAAAGGGCTTCATAGAAACAGACAACTGGTGCCAGAGCCATGGCCTCAAGCTAAATGCCAAAAAGTGTATAGTCATCCCCTTTGGCAAAAACAAAGTGCCCACAAATTACCACATAGGTGGTAATCCATTAAGTACAGAAGAAGTAATTAGGGACCTGTGGATACAAGTTGATAGCAATCTCTCATTTGAAAACCACGTGGCCAAAGTGGTTAGGAAAAACATTTTATATAGCCCACCTAATCATGAAGGGATTCACATCTAGATCAAGGGAGGTCATCGTGCCTCTTTACTCATCCCTCATCAGGCCCATATTTGAGTACAATGCCCCTTTTGGGATGTACCTTACCAGACACCTGCAGCAACTGGAAAGACCTCAAAAGTACCTCACCAAGAGGATCAAAGGGCTCAAACAGATGCCATATGCTGCCCGGTTAAAGAAACTCCAGCTCTACTCAGTGGCATACCGCCTGCTCAGAGGCGATCTATGCCTGACGTATAAAGCCATGTCCAACCTGGAATTAATGGACATGCTGCACCTCAGAAAATCCAAATCCCATCGAGCTACGAGCTCGAGAGACTTGAACCTTAGCACTGAAATAAATAGGACATGCTGGAGGGACAGATTCATAACCCAGAGGCTCCCTTCACTCTGGAATAAAATCCCAGTCCAGGTTAGGCAGAGTCCCTCATTGACTCTCTTCAAGAGGAATCTTGATGAGTATGGGAGATCATAGGTTTACCCTGGGTATCACTTCTGTGTCACTGTTAGATAGAGGCACAGTATACTAACCTCGAAAAAGGGCATAGCAAAATTAATTTAAAATGGGTGGCGAAAGCCAAACACACTCTGGCTAGGCTTATAAATGCCCTAGGGCAGATAGCCTAGTATGAACCTATGAACCTATGACCCATACACACTTTTAGGGGGGTGCTGGCCACAGGTAGACATGACTGGCAATTGCATAAAATGGAATGATCTGTGGTAAATGTGTACACGTTTCAGGGACAGTTTATTTTATAGCCCTTTTAACATTTTGCAGATGGTTTGTTAACAAAATGTGTCATCTGCCTGATCTTTTGGGGGTGAGGAAGCCAAGTTGCATTTATGTGTTGGCACAAATAAAACTTGCTATTTTTACTCTCCTTGTTTTGGATCGAACCTTGCTTTGTGTGTGATTGTAATATGTTACAACCACACAATGTTGTTTTCTTATATTTCAATATATTTATGTTTCTCCACTGGGTAATAGTAAAGTACTACCTTTTATGTGTTATATGTAAGTAGGACTTGTATTTATGTGATACTTATGTGTATTTATCCATCTTTTGTGTTTTATGTCACCTAGGACTATGGCACCTAGGCATCCCAATCCTTGAAAATCCCCCTTCAGTGACCCTGAGAATGTTGTTATTGTGGAAACTTTTTAGGCAACAGGGTATCTTTCTGCTGGATAGGAGACATGGGGATATGGCTGGGAGAATGCAAATTTGGCAGCAGATATGGCTGATGAGAAAATACTACGTGGCTAAAGCAGGACATATGATCAGGTGCGCCATAGGGCCACTGACATGATTTTATTGGCTCAGAGGAGAGCAGCTGCAATGGCCTGTGAACAGATGGCTACCGGGGGGCATGCTACAGAGCCACCAATGATACCAAATAAAGAGTTTCTGTCCACTGACAGGGATCCAGACAGCTTACTGGAAATTACATAACAACATGTCATTAATGTTGGTGCTGCTGTTTCAGGGAGGACAAGTACGTCCCAGGAGGAACTTCCAAATAGGCATACCTATCTCAACTGTTAAATACTTCTTGTGTAGTGAAATATTGACAGTAATACTTGAGTTCTGTTTAACATTAAATCTATTTTTGGGGTGGAATAGTTGTGGAGTCATACAGTTGGCAACACATTCTGGTTGATAGAACATGGGCTTGGGGTGGATGTGTCATCCAAATTCTTGTTGAAAGTATCATTAATGGACATATAAAGGGAAAAAAGTGTTGACCCCATGTGTTACTTTTCATTGTGATTATGGTGTCCTTAACTTTTGCTTACCTTCTTCCAGGACTATTCACCATAGGGAAACTACAATCATCTGCATATGGCAAGCCAAACATTTTTTGTCAGTAGTAATGCGCAGTTCAAAGGAATATTTAGATTTTGATGTGGGTGTCAGGACTGTCATGTGTATTGCTGTACTGTCTGAAATAGTGGTACCACTGTTAGTTTGTTAGTATATATTGGACTATAGTAGTGTAGGTATTAATTTTTTTCTGTGTCTGTTGCTTATTTTCATAGTGATTCTGAAAGTGGAAGTGTGGGACTTCTACCACCTGATGCCAGAGTATCAGCAATCTCTGATGATGATGGTAGTGAGACAGAGGTAGAATCATGGGTGCAGAGGTCAAATCTGACACTGAAGTTGACATTCTGTCATCCATTGTAATTACATCAGACACAGCCAGTAGGCCTATGCCAACCCACTCCAGTGAGCCCTCAGATATTGAACAGGTGAAGGGTAAGACACTCAATGAGAGTCACTGTGGCTTCAGTGCTTGTTGACTTTGTCCATAGTCTTAGTGCGAGCTTGTTAGGGGTGATCAGAGGAGGCCTGCTCTTCATTCTCCACCTGATTCAGGTGTGATTTCTCATGCCACTCAATGTATATTTAGCACTATCATGTTAGTGCAGGCACACTCCAATAAGTCCTCCAGAGAAATGCTTAGGGTTGTAGATGTAGCACAGGCTGACACATGTGACTGCCTCCAGTGTTGCCAATTCAATGGATTGGATAAATGACACTTTTGAACGGGTGGTGTCTGTGATGGAATGCCTTCTGCGAGGGGGACAGCATCCATGTGGGCGTAGGTCAGCCAGATCATCTGATGTTAACCAATGTGGCATGCCTGATCACACTCCCATAGTGACACTACTTCCACTGCTCTGTCAGGTGTTGAGGTGTCAACACTTAGATGTGGCAGGCCATAGGGTCATGGTCCTGGATGTCTTCATGAGAGGAGCTTGTCCAGCATACATTAGTCACATTCAGGTAGCAGCAGTGCATTGACAGTGGGCATGGACATCCCAGTGCAACTCCTGGCAGAGCCAGTTGTAGTTGCATATGACAATGATGAACTGCCACTTCTACCATGCATGGCTCACAGCTGTCTGATATAGCAAGACATAGAGCTAACATATACCTTGGCTGTGTTCTTGCAGACACTCATACACCAGTTTCTCCTGGAGGGCCCTTACAGACACACACAACAGTAACATGGTTTAGCCATGAAGCTTACAGTTCATTCTGTCTCAATGGGCATTTGTTACATTATCCAAATGTTTGCCTGCTTCTCACATGCTCTCACTTAGTGTCAGCCTAGGCTTCCTGCTCCCTCAACGCACAACACCCTGTACAAGCGATGATAGCTGTGCCATGTTCTTGTTTTCTATCTTTTGGATTCAGAGATACATAACATTTGTGTCTGATGCTCAGGTTCCATAGCTGACTTACTGCTTAGTATATCTGTGTTTGTGATATTTTGATAATTGTACTTTTGACATATTTTGGTCTTGGAAAGTTTGACAATTGATAGAATCAAAACAGTTTTTTTTTTGCATCAGTATTTTTAAGAATCTTCTTAGGGTTGTGAAATACGAAACTGAAATGTGTCTTATTACTTTCTAACTGCTCTCTTTAATGATTTTCCAGTACAAAAGTATGAGGCCAAACTGAGAACATTCGGTGACCATCATCACTTTTGAGAGGTATGATTGTGTGAATCATTGATGCCTGAAGCCTATTACTTAGTAGAGGACATATGTATCCACATAAGTATCTGCTGTCACATATTATAGTCATTGCTGTACAAATTACCCACCTTTTACTTATTTACATTACCAAGTAACAACATGCAAGGATATGCCATTCATTTGTATTATTTCACAATTCTGTTTTAACACTCCAGCATCAGTATTTACCTTGTAAATCCAGCAGTTGCTACAGTTTTAGTTCAGGGCTGAGTCTGCCTGATGCTAGGAGTACACAGCCATTACATGGATATGAAAAGGTTGTAAGCATTGCCTGGCATCAGTGTTACTACATGTATGTGTGTAGGGGGAAGGTTTTAGCCCCTTAGGTGGTGAGTGAGTGTGCTGTGCATTGTCTCTTAGCCAAAGCGAGGGCATATTGAGCATGACTACATCTGCCTACACCCACAGCAGCTGCTGGTTTTCCCTCTGACTCCTTATCTGCCTGTGGCTGTGTTGATCTTGCCATTGGTGGTGATATGTGTGCCCCTTCCCCTTGTTGATCCTGCTAAAGCTGTTTTCTCAGGATGATGTTGTAAAGCATGGCAAAGACAGTGATGATTTCAGTACATGTACGTGGATTGTACTGCAATACTTCCCAGATGTTTCTAGGTATGGGAACTGTGACTTCAGCAGCCCAAACACATGCTCTATGATATTTCTGGTTTGAGCGTGTGCCTCATTATGGCATTCTTCAGCAGGTACATATGCATTTCTGATGGGCATCATTATCCACAGTTCCAGTACATAACCTGCATCCACCAGTAAAGGACCCTTTGGGATATCACTCTCTAGTGAACATTTGATACAGTTGAGAGTTGTGCCAGATATGTGAATTGTGGTAACTGCCTGGGTTGTCAGCACACAGATTCAAGATGATTCCTTAGCATTACACACGACTTGACAGGTAATGGAGTGGAAGCCCTTTCTGTTTACATAAATCTTTCCCTGTTCCCCAGGTGATGCTTTGATTTCTATATATGTACAATCTATGGCACAAAGTACTTCAGGGTAGTATGCTACAGGGTATAATTACTGCATATTTCTGGCCCTCTCCACAGGTGCATGGGAAAATATATGTGGTCACTGGCATGTTGGAGCATAGCATTCAGGAATTGATGGAGGATCCTGGATATTGATGCCTGTGATACCCCCAGCATGTCCCCTGTTGGTCTCTGAAAGGTTCCTGTAGCTAAAATTCTAAGGGCTACACATACCTTTGTCTTTCCCTGTTGGTTTCTGAAAGGTTCCTTTAGCTAAAATTCAAAGTACTGCACATACCTTTGTCTCCAGCAGCATTGGTTCCCCTCAGTTTGCCCTGGGCCTGAGTTGAGGATGACAGAGGTTGCAGAGTTCCTGTAGTGTGTGTCTATCTACCCTGCAGTGCTCTACAATTTCCATTTCATGCAGACAGTGATTAGATAAATGGGGCCTGAAAATTCTTCTCCTTTTTGGCCGTGGTCTATTAGCAGCACCAGCATAGACTTCAGCCTGTTGCACATACACATGAATTAAAGCAACAGTAGCCCCTAACACTCTTTCTGTGTAGAGTCCTTTCCATGACTGTATTCAATAGGTTTTGGAATTCACAGGGAAAACCAGCACTGCCTCTACACAATTGCTTTATAGCTTGTTGAATGGCTCCTCCATTTGGATTGGTTGATTAGCATACAATTCAGCTAATAATGCTGTAATTATCATGCCACTGTGTTTACCATGTTTGTGCAGCTCTACACACCATGTAGAGCCATTTACTAAATACAAAACAGTGAGCTACGATGTGCGTATTGCGCCACAATGTGCACATAGTCTTAGCAGACAGTGTAGAGTTTACTGAAACTTACCAGTGTTATGAACACTGTAAACTCAGTGGTATGTGCTAAGGCTGAAAATGTACACATAACGAAAAGGAGATACCAAACAGAACTGAAGATGTCTTTAATAAGTAAGTGCTGCTGTTTGCAAATAATACTAAAAACTGCTATTTAAATCATCTCTCACATCCAAAATTCCAGAATAGAAGAATAAATCAGTTTAGTATTAGACAGGTGAAATGGAAATAGTTTGCACACCTTAAAAGATAAACATTTCCTTCAAAGTTTAATTTCCCCTCAAAAATTTCAGTCTACGTACTTGTAACATCCAAATTCCCAAGGCTATATTGATTAATAAGTACACCAATGTTATCATAGAATTATTCTTTCAATGTCTGCATAAATAATTAACACATTGTTTCATTCTCAAGATAACTGCTACCTTCATTCTTCTTGAAAAATAATTATGTGGCAGTCATTCTTATATTATGTATTTTCTCTGTAGCAGATTCCAAAACAATTGATATTCACAGAAAGATGCTACCCTAAGTTTTAACCTGTACTTAATATGACTACAATTGACTAAAAAGTTTTAGATTCTTTATGTGGTAGATACAACTTTTTTTTATTTAATTTAATTTAATGTTTCAATTTATTAACTGGTTAAGAAGAATGCAAAGTAACACGAAAGGACCCTTTCCAAATAAAGGTAACTTATGAGATGTTCAAAGTCAAGGAAAAAGTATGAGCTGGTGTGTGTGTGTGTGTGTGTGTGTGTGTGTGTGTGTGTGTGTGTGTGTGTGTGTGTGTGTGTGATATATGTGTGTGTGTGTGTATATAAAATTGCATTTCTTTACATCGTCAATGAATTTTCATTGACATACAATATGTTGTGAATCTTCATCTGTGATCACTTTCATCTAAATAAAAAAATACAAAATAAGACAACTGCAAATTAAACAAATAAATTACATTTGCGATCATCTTAAATAACCAGAAACTTTGCTGTGCCCTCATCCTCCTAGAAATTAAATATACTATTTTCAAGGTGACAGAACTCTTGAGAGTGAGGAGAGCTCCTGATGCAGTTTGACTGTAATATGACTCAACCACTGCAACCACAATTAAAATGATAAAAAATTATGGCACACAATAAATGTGCACAGTGGCCCTGGTAGTACTGTCACTACTTTGAAGAAAGTCAGAGACTTCCCAGTTACTAGTATGCTCTGATTGTGTCACTTGATATCCCTTTTACAGATAGTTGTTCGAAGCAGTCTCAAAGACGTTGCCCTTACAGTGTGTTATTCCTCAGTGTAAATAGTTATCCTCTTCTCAATTAAGCAACAGTGAAGAAGTATTATTGTAATAAATAAATATCAGCCGCAATAGCTTAAAGGTAATCAAAATAAGTTTTACTTAAATAATAAAGAAAGTAGCATGAATACCAAATCAGATATATGTAGGTTGGCACACAAAGAAGATTAAAATAAAGTACAATAAACGGATAGAATGCATACAGAAAAATCTAACTCCAGCTATCTAATTTTCCTTGCTAGCTGCTACAAGGAACACTGTACCTTAAAAAGTCTAGTTAATTTCCACAGATAGGATGTTCTCAGAGCAACTTCAAACTCTAGCCTCTCAACATTTCATTAAGTCACAATTATATTGCCAAAGTCCTTGTGACTTCATTGTTGCTACAGAGACTGGTCATAAACCAGCTAGCCTCACACCCCTCACAACAGTAAGAGGTTGTCCCAGTACCTCACATCTGTTACTTCTTTACTTGCATCCCAAATGGGTCTTAAAAAGTTTCAATGGGTCTATATCACGTCATCGAAACCACATGTTCAAACGACGCAATATCGAACTGGGAAGTCCGAAATGCAACAATTACGAACACACAGAAGAGCGATTTAATGTGGGGGGCACCCCTACTACTTAAATATACTAACTCTGAGATCACACCACAGTGGAGGAAATAGCAAAGGCGTGAAAATGGCCCACTGATTTTTTCCCTGGGAAAAAAATCAGTGTTCCGCGGCTTCACTATTTTCACAATTTGAACTTCACGGTCCGATATTACGGCATTCATTCGGACACCTGTGTGTTCAAACTCATGATATAGACCCAGTTTCAATGACCATTGCTTTTTCATCCTTGTCTGTTATTTCAGGAGAAGGTGCCATCCTGTCTGTGAACTAGCCACTCACTCTATCCTTGAACATATTATCAAATGAAAGTGTTTGCTAGGTAACATATACATTGCAAATCAGCATGTCAGAAACAGAGAGAAAACCAACATAAAATGAGATATACATTTTGCTTGCTTCAGCCTAGTATAAGCACATTTCACAATAATTCACTTTTAGCCTGACATCACCTCTGGCTGGGTTTTCTGGAGGTATCCCTCAAGAAAAGCAGCTTGAGACAAAGGTGCAGTCTTCTGTACATTATCCCATACCCCTTCTAGATAATCCATTTGCATCACTGTTGGCACTACCACAGTGATGTTGGATAGTCATGTTATAGGACTGCAAAGTTAAACTTCATTTAAGATGTTTTCCATTCTGTCTATTTGCTCTGTGTAGCCATTTTAAAGGGTTATGATTTGTAACCACAGTGAACTTTCTCCCAATCAAATAAGGTTGTAACTCATGCAATACCCAAATTATACTCGGGCATTCTTTCTCTATGGCTGCATAAGATTCCTCGATGGGTTGACATCTGTGACTGAAATACGCAGTAGGATGCTTCCCTCCATCTGAGGAAACCTGTCTAATCACAGCCCCCACCCCATAGATAGAAGCATCTACCTGTGCAATTAATTCCTGACTATAGTCAGGACTGGCCAATACAGGGGGTCCACTAAAAGACTACTTGAGCTTTGGAAATGCTTGCTCATAGGCTGGTGTCCAAACTACCTTATCTGGCCTATCTTTCTTGGTCAGGTCTGTAAGTGTTGTAACTATTGGACTATACTGGGGAACAAATCTCCTATAGTACCCAGCTGTCCCTAGGAATACCTGTACCTGGTTTTTGGTAGTAGGGGTAGGCCATGCCTGAATAGCTTCAGCCTTGCCAGGTTCTAGTCTGATTTTTCAAACACCTGCTCTGTGACCCAGATAAGAGACCTCTGCAATACCCACCTGACACTTGTTGGCATTGATAGTCAGCCCTGCCCTTTTCAGTTTGCATAACACTTCCCTGACATGCTGCACATGTTCTGTCAAGGACTGGCTGTAGAGGGAAATATCATCCAAATCAGCAATGACATAGTCTCCTGCTCCTGTTAGGATGTAATCTACCAGCCTATGAAAGGTTGCTGGGGCATTTTTCATACTAAAAGACCTTTTTGTAAACTCATACATCCCAAATGGAGCCACAGATACTGATCTCTCCCTGGCTGCAGGTGTCAAGGGTAACTGCCAGTAACCCTTAGTCAAGTCAGTAGTAGTGAGATATTTAACCCCACCCAGCTGCTGTAAGTCTTTCTCTGTCCTGGGCATTGGGTAAGCATCTGACTCCCTATGACTGTTCACTTTCCTGCAATCCACACAGAAGTGGGTGTTGCCATCCTTCTTAGGTACCAGTACCACTGGTGAGGCCCAGGGAAAGTTGAACTCTTTTATTACTGCCAGTTCCATCATATCCTTCAGTTCCTCTTTCAGAGTTTGTCTAATCTTTCAGGTACTCTGTAGGGAGATTGTTTAACTGGTCACTAGGGTCCTGTGTCTACATGGTGCTCCACCAAGTGGGTACACCCTGGCTTACCAGTAAACATATCCTCAAATTCCTGCAATACTGCTTGTATTTCCTGAACCTGTTTATGGGTCAGTTGAGGGGAAAGGGCCACCCCATCTACTGAGGTGTCAAATCAAGTATCATCAAGGAGATCTACTTCTAGAACCCCTTCTGACTGCTCCTGCAACTCACTACACATGCTAAGTACCAGGGCCCCTCTGTCATGATAGGGCTTTAACATGTTAACATGGAAAAGTTTGTGCTTTGGCCTCCTACCTGTTAACGCTATCATGTAGTTGACATTGACAGAACTCACCTTTTTTCACGATGGTGAAAGGGCCCTCCCAGGCTGCATGCAACTTGTTTTGTCTTACAGGAATAAGCACCATTCATACCAGACCTTTTCCTGCTGCTGTACCTGTGCTAGGTTCTCCTGAGCCAGCCTCTTGAGCTCCCTAAACCTATTCCTGAGGTTCAGAACATATTCCACAACAGACTCTTTGTGGGAATCACACTCATCATCCCACTCATCATGAATTAAATCCAGTGGCCCCTTTATCCTGTGACCATACAGTAAATCAAAGGGCGAAAAAAACGTATGCAAAGAGAAGATGGGGCAGGTACTTGTCTCATTCCTTGATCTGGTTTGAAAATGTCCTTTACATGGTCTTAAATGAAGAGCATTTGTCTGTGGATGGTAGGGGGGGGGTACTCTTTAGGTGTTTTACTTTACATAGCAGGTCTGATATAAAGTTGGCACCCCACTCTGCCAGCATTTCCCTAGGAAACCCTACCCTACAGAAATGCCTAGTAAAGCATTTGCTACCATCTCTACTTCAATGGAAGACAAAGCCACTATGTCTGGGTACCTAGTGGCATAATCTATCACTACCAGGATATATTTCTTACCTGTGGAACTTGGAGTACTCAGAAATCCCACAATATTTATTTTATTTTATTAATTTATTTTATATTACATTTGTTGACCGCGCTAGTCTAACTGGATACATGTCCATTTTCAGTAGAGGCCCGGGGAGATAAGCTCCAAGATAGAACAATGAAAACAACATATAACAAATAAGCAACAGTAAACAAGAATCATATTTACAATGCATATTACAGATTAACACAGTAAATTCGGTGAGGACAACAGCCTAGCAGTACAGAATGCAGGCATAATATAGCATACTGTTACAATATATAATGTTCTAGATGGAGATAGTAATTGTGGTCAATAAGGAAGGAATAACAGTTTATGAGTAGAAAGGGTAGGTAGAGCAAAACATGAAGAGACACATGACTAGTCAGGCTTAGTACAGGGGCATAACCAGTGTGTTCTGAGGAACACTTTCAATTTGTTTTTGAAGAGTGATAGTGAGGGAAGTGAGGAAAGTTCACTGGGGAGGAGATTCCAGGCTTTTCCATTAGTATTAGAGAAGAGAGAGTTGCCAGCCTTGTTGTTTGGTTTAGAGGCATGTACTAGAAGTTTGTGAGATGACCTTAAGGACTTCAGATTTTTATAGGGGGTGATGAGTGTGGATAGAATAGGAGTATTGGAAGTTTTATAAGACTGTTATGGGCTATGGATAGTTGATGGAATTTAATCAGGTTTTGCAGTTCAAGCCATCCCAGCTGCTTTATATTACTGCAATGGTGGGTTCTAAATGGGTTGCCTGTAGCAAATCTGGCAATGTTATTGTAGGACATTTAAATTTGCTGAGGTGATTTTTAGATAGCTTAGTAAAAATGGGCGAGGCATAAAGAAGTGTAGAGATTAGATGAGTGTGAGCTATAGTGGTTTAACTGTAGGTAAAAAGAAGGTTTTAATCGTATAGAGAGAGCCAAGTTTTTTGTTGACAGTTTTTATAGTATTGTTGATATTGATATCAAAGTTCAGATTGTTGTCAGTGGTGATACCCAGTAGTTTGGTGGTTGGGTCTGGTGATATAATAGTTTTATAGGTGGAGATAACTGAGAAATCAAAAGGAGAGGACTTGTGAGTAGGAGAGAAGAGGAGGAGTTTAGTTTTTTGGGGTTTAGGAGAAGGCACCGCTCTGTGAACCATTGTTCAACTGTGTTAAATACTTTCTGGGTAAGAGAGTGAAGTTCAGAAGAGGAAGTGGCTGAGCATATCAGTGTGGAGTCGTCAGCATATTGTATACATGTAACTTGGGGGATGGCTAGATGAAGGTCATTAATAAATATGGAGAAAAGTAGAGGTCCTAGGATGGATCCTTGAGGGACACCAAGGTTAACGGGCAGGAGGGTGGATAGAGACTTGTGCCATAGTACGGCCTGTTGCCTTTTATCTAGGTACGACTGGAACCACTTTATGGAAGATGTATCTAGTGACAGAGATTTAAGTATTTTGATGAGAATCTGGTGATTTACCATGTCAAATGCTTTAGACAGGTCAATAAATAGTGCCGAAGAAAGATTGTTAAGGTTGCAGTTTTTATTGATACAATCAGTGAAGGAAAGAAGGGCAGTGGTAGTGCTATGTGAAGGTTTGAATCCATGTTGACAGTTGGAAAGTAAATTATTTTGGGTTAAGTAGTCAAGTGATTGTCTATGAATGCATTTCTCCATGATCTTTGCCAAAAGAGAGAGAAGGGCAATGGGGTGGTAGTTAGTGAGTTCAGTGGAGTGTCCACCTTTATGGAGGGGGATACTATGGGAGATTTTCCATAAGCTAGGGATATAACCTTTGGTAATAGTTCTATTGATCAGAATGGAAATGGGATAAGCAATAGCCTTGGCTGATTGTTGTAGGAATTCAGCAGGTAGTTGGTCTGCTGAGGGAGAGCATGGTTTTAGTTTCTGTAGTATGGTTAGAATATATGTTGTTGGGACAGGTTGAATATGAAAAGGAGGGGATGAGGTTGATTTATAGGAAGGTAGAGTGAAGTTATTAAGTGATAGCTGACTAGCTAGTGTTTGGATAGCATTAGTAAAAATGTATTGAAAGCATTGGCTGTATTCATGGGATTTTTCTGGTCAGTATTTTGAGGGTTTGGAGTAGTGGATTGACCTGGAGTAGTTGGTTAATGCTAGTCCAAAATTATTGTGGGTTGTTTTGGTTAGCTTGTTGAGATTGTAGGTAGTAGTTTCTTTTATTGGACATTATAGCTTTCTTGGTATCATTCTTAACTGTCCAAAGGTTTGTTGGTCTACAGGGTTTTTAGTCATTCTCTATTTTGCCCAAAATGTATTTCTAAAATGTATTTTGTGTTTGGTTTCTTTTGACAGCCATGGTGCAGAGTTGGTTTTAATTCTAATTAATCTAGTTGGAGCATGGTGGTTAAGAATGGCAAGGAAGTTAGAGTTAAAGTAATTAACAGCTTCTTCTAAAGGGAGGTGTTGTAAGGGAGACCAGTTGTAAGCTCTTAGTTCCATGTGGAGTAGTTCAGGGTTAATGTTCTTTTAAGATCTGATGTTTCTGACAGATGTTGTAAAAGGAGTATTGGTTTTATGCCTGATGATGTAGGTAAGTGGTCACTTATATCATCAGGGAGGGTTCCAGAATCATAAATGTGAGGATGATAGTTTATGAGAATCCAGTCTAATAAGCTTGCTTTCTTGTCTGATTTATTTATTCTGGTGGGGGAGGTAATGGTTTCTGAATACCCATATAGATTAATGTGGGTTGTAGGAAGGCTGCTACAGTAGCAGTTCCAATCAATGTTTATATCACCTAGGATTATGGTTTCTTGGGGCAGGTGTTGGGAAAGCCAACAAAGGATATTTTCCATGGTGGCAGTGTTGTTACCAGGTGATAGATACATACAGATACTATAGATGGATTTGGCATTGTTAAGATGAAGTTTGGAGATAAGAATTTCTGCATTGGAGTCTAGAGGTAGTTTACAGTCATAAGTGGTTAACTGAAAGCTAGATTTATATAGAATAGCAACCCCACCATCTTTCTTGGCTACTCGGTCAGGTCTCAGGATATTATATCCAGGTGGGATGATTTTGTTGTCTTTGGTTACAGGTTTTAACCATGTTTCTGTTAAGCAGAGAACATCAAAGGAGTAGACTTCAGCTAGAGCTTGGAGTTCAGTTACTTTATTGTTAATGCTACGTATATTAAGATGAGCTATTAAGAGGGAGTTAGATGATTTAGAGAAGGCATGAGTAGGTGATTGTTTGTGGTTATGGCGAGAGATAGGAGTTGTTGTTGGGCCTGGGTTAGGGTGGATGTCACCATCCTTTAATGAGAGTAGTGGACTTAGATAGTTTGGGTTAGGGAATCTGCTGTATAGAAGTAGGCCTTTCCTGGGATTTAGATTGTTGTATTTTATGTGTAGTGTTCTATGATTCTTTGGAAGTATGTAGTTGGGTGAAGATGTTATATTAGCATGGATAAAAAGGAGAGGAAGGGATGGAGAGTTGGTTTCCTTATTAGGGTAGTTTAATTGTGGACATAGTGGGTGTTCAAAGGAGGTGAGTAGGTAGATGAAGATTAAAGGAGGTAGTAGTGAGAGTGTGAATAAGAGTAGGACATAAGATGGGGTGGGTGGTTTATACATTGGATGAATAAGTATAGATTGTCTGTTGGTAGAATATAGAAGTATAAAGGGTGTGGATGAAAGAAGGTAGAAGGGTGTGGTATGATTAAAGGGGAGTGGTGAGAGGGTAGATATGAGAGAAGTTGGGTAATAGAAGAGTGTTAAAAAAGTAATGGTAGGAGGAAGAGGTGTGTTTAGAGAGTAATGGTAAGAGGAAGAGGTGTGGTTAGTAAGTATAAGGGTAGGACCCCTGGGGGTGGGTGAGAATTGGGGGTAGGGAGGGGAGCAGAGTGAGCCCACAGGGTGAACGGAGCGGGTAGAAACAGATACTGAAGCAGTTAGTGAAATCAATCAGCAGGACTGACTCCAGGCAGTAGGTTGGAATAGTATAGAAGCTAGAAAGGTGGATGTAGACAGTAGAAGTGGAGGTTCAAAATGAGAGGACTAAATAGCAATTTGAGGACTACAGAACTGAAGAAATTAAGGTAAGTAGCTGGCCATGAGAGAAAGGTAAGAAGGAGATTATGGCTGGAATAAGGGTGCCACCTAGTGGACAGTTCAAGTATTGCAGCTTGTATGAGAGGGAGTAAGCTGGTAGACAACAAGGAACAGTGGGTGTAAGACAAAAGGGGTATCTATGCAGGTTGGAGGAGAGAGGTACTGAAGATACAGAAAGGGGGGTAGAGGCTGCTGGCTGTCCTAGCTCAGGACTGGCTTTAACACCTGTGTTAGTGGTACAAAAATATCCATAGCTACCAGATGAAATAGCTCCTCAGTAACAGACAAAGGCATCAAAGCAGCCTTGACTTTGTCTACAGCCTTGCCAACCTTCTGACATTGCTCACAGGTCCTGTAGTATCTTGTTCTCAAACTCTTTTGCAGGACAGAGCTTTAGAGTCATTATGGCTCGAACAAAGCAAACCACTCTTAAGTCTACAGGTGGAAAAGCTCCCTGTAAACAGCTCACTACAAAGGCTGTCCACAAAAGTGCTCCAGCTACCAGTGGTGTAAAGAAGCCTCACTGATATTGTCCAGGTACTGTGGCTCTCCGAGATATCTGTTGCTATCAAAAATCTACAGAGTTACTTATTCACAAGCTTCCTTTTCAGCGGCTTGTTTGGGAGAATACCAAGGATTTCAAGACAGATCTTTGTTTCCAGAGTTCTGCTGTCATGGCCTTACAAGAGGCAAGTGAGCCTTACCTTGTAAGTATTTTTAAAGATACTAACTTGTGTTACATCCGTTGCAATCCCAGGCCAATAAGAATTCAGCAAAGTTGTCTTTTAGTATGTTATATGCTCATATGGCCTGCAAAAGGAATATCTTGAGCTATTGCAAGGAGTGCTAATCAATAGGCCCTGAGTACTACCAACTTCTGTACTTCCTCTCCCTGTAGAACTCCTTTGGGGATCATTCCCTGTATAATAATACTTTGTTCCCAAAAATGGACTTATTCTGCTCTTGAATATCTGGATCTTCCTTGACTACCTCCATCAAGTCTTGTAAAATAGGGTGAGAGAGCTGAGCCTGCCTCAGCTCCTCCTTACTGACCCTCCCCAACTCCCCTTCCAGAGGAGGTCTGGTACTGTCTACCAGTGGTGTCTCAAGTTTAGATTGACTGCTAACACTTACCTCTCCCCTAGAAGTATCACCTTCCAAGGGAATTCCAGGACTTTTCTCCTGTTGTGGCTCAGATCCCAGGTCACTACTTCTAACCAGCTCCCTTTCTGTAGTAGCCACATCACCAGCCCCAGCTGGAAGTGTAGTGTCTGGCTGAGTCTTCCTCCTACTGCCTTCCCTATGTGTTTGCCTCCATGCCTGGCTGCATGTAGCAGCATGTACACAAGGTACTGTTTTGTCAAAATAATTTCCTGTTAGGACATCAACAGGAATGTCCTCAGATACAGCAACCTGCTTATTGCCTTGCCCCCCCTTCCCAGTCCAGATAGACTCTGGACAAAGGTACCTGAAAAGGCTTCTCACCTAAGGCTCTCACTGGAGTGGACTGCTCAGGCAGGTATTGCTCCTGACTGACCAGTGCAGGTTTGGCTATGGTTATGTCTGTGGCTGTGTCTCTTTTGGAAATTACCTCCTTTTCTTCTACCAGGATAGGATACAGTCTTCTGTGATAGTTGGGAACAGCTGTTGCCTCTAAACCAGCCACCACTGTATTAGGGATAGTCTTGCTGGAAGCTTCTTGAGATCTTTGTTCTTCCCCTGCCTTGATGGACAACAAGACCATACATGGCCCATTTGATTACATTTAAAACATCTAACCCAAAAACCTAGGCATGTACCTGAACAGGTGGCTTCCCCTTGTTCTGTGTAAGCTACTGGAATGACCTTGGCTTCCCTCCATGGGTCCCCTTATACCCTAGTGGTGTGCTGGGTCCCCTCCCTCCTATGCAGTGGCAACCTGCTGGTTAGGTAAAGGTCCTCTTTCCTCCCTATCTCCTCAGCAGTATTACTCCCGGTCTGCCACCCAAATCCTCATGTCTTCCAGTATAGTGCTAAGGGCAAGTTCCCTAATGAAAAGATCTGCAAGCTTTTCAAATATGGAAACATTACATCCACTCACCCATCTCTGAAAATAAGTGCTGATTTCTGCAATATACTCAAACAATGCCCAGCAGATCTGTTAGGTTTGAAGACAGACAGGTGGTTTTGGTCACTGCATTGCAATGACAAACTGAAAACATGGTTATTATGTAGAATGTTTTTTAGTAATAGACAAGCAGATGGATGCTGGATAATTGTATATGTGGTAAGAAAGTGTGTATATGTTAGCTGATGTGGCAGTTCTAACCAATTAAGGCTTTTCAGCATTATACAGTGGCGGGTTCTGAAAGGGATATGTGTTGCAAATTTAGCAACTTTGTTATAACATTGCTCAAGTTTTAATTTTTGTGAAGCCTGAAGATTAACAAGGATGGGAGTGCCATAAAGAAGAGTGGAAAGGAGATTAGTCGTGGCAAGTGTAATTTTAGTTTTTGGCTCTGTAAAACATTCCTAGTTTTTGATGAGTTTTTCTTATGCAATTTTGTATCATCCACTATCACCCCTAATAGTTTGCTATGAGAAGTGACTTCAATGGTTGTGTTATCAAGTGAGAGAACTTTAAATTTCATTTATTTTTCTTTTTTCTTTTATTTTTGAAACTATGCGAGGCAGGACGAATATATGACAAAAGTGCAGGGGGTACATTCTTCTAGGGGCTACATTCGTTCTTCTGGAGAGTTGAAAGTTATGGTTAAAAACATTACAGTTACCTGTATTAGTAGTACTGCACCTTTTAACTGTTCAGTGTTTTGTAGAATGTCCTGATTTTTTTTGTGTGTCCATAAAGTATCATGAATACTTGGAGAGACACAACATATCCTGATAGAAACTTTGTCCATTCAACTATAGTTTACTGACTGGACTTCTTTCTATTAGGATATGCTTGAATTACAATGGACATGCTGATTAGTGTGTCCAATCAGTGTGCATGCTTTGGAATACTAAAGACCTTTCATTGTATAATACTCATAACTCCATTAACTTTAATGTTATTTTGAAGTTTGTAGTATTAGCCCATAAGTGAAGCATATATGTAGTGTATGCGGGTTTATTAAATCCAGATAACCCTTCTGTACATTCATCAGCTAACCATACAGTTTGTGAATGGGTTATAGTAGTTATTGATTTTGATTCACTATGTTTACTAAGCTAACTTGAGTGATTTATGGAGTTAGATCAAACTGGAGGACTAAAGCATATTCCCTTGCTATGGGAATAATTTGAGCTATGGATAAGCAACTTTCCTGTAAGTTGGTGCAAGTGCATACCCTTGTATGTCTTTCTGTGTGGGTTATTTCTGTCATCTCATGGGGACAATATTTTTGGTATTTATGTCAGAGATGTTATTTTTGGTAGGTTGATCTGTGTTTTTCAGTCATGCATTTTATGTATTTAACATTTGTTTACCAGGAAAGTCCAACTAGAATAGAGCCCATGTTCAGCAGAGGCCTGGGGAGAAACACTCCAGATGCACGTCTTTTGGAAGGAGGAAACCCACATAAACACAGGGAGGACATACAGTGACTCCACACAATAGGCACCCCACTCCAAGAATCAAACCAGAAAACCTCTTGGTAGAAGGCAACAGCACTATACCACTGTGCCACCCAGCCAAGTAAAGTTCTAATACTATGTTCTATATATTTAAAAAAGAGGATACAGAGGGGGCCATATAGGCTCAAATACTGAACTATATGGATCCTTGCAACCTGATGGATGATCAGAAAAAATAGGAAATAAAGTGAGTAAAAAAGAGGACATGAAAGAAGGTGAGAAAGAGAAAAAAAGAAAGCCAGGAAGCAAGAAAGAAAATTATATTTCCTGTACACAACATGGATTTTCTTTCCCAGGGATATACATGATGCAGTTTCGTATACCTAAATTATGTTTCATTCTGTAGCAAGTTGCTGTGATGCACCATCTGCTTGTGTAATTCATATGTATATATATATATATATATATATATATATATATATATATATATATATATACTGATGAGTCTGTAAAGTTTTTTTATTTTCCCAGGATAGGTATTAAAGAAAGTATTGCTGAGTCTCCTGTGTGTACCGATTGCCTATTTTGTGACATATCAGTCTGGTTGTCAGGATAAACAAGTAAGTAGAAGAATGACATTTTATTTGACTGTGTCATGTAGACCATCTATGTGATAACACCCTGAGAATTACTAGCCCAGACCTTTTGCTACCATAAGGTCACAGTCTTTTGAAGTGGGTTGCATACTTGATCTTAATATTGTTGCTGGCCTTCATATAGTTTACAGAGCAGATACTCTTACCTAAATTCTGTAGTCAGAGAATGTTTGTATTTATTGCCTGCTATCATGATCACCCTCTTTATGGTCCAGATATTTGATGGTGATCAAGGAGCACATAAACTAACATGACATTTTAATGAAGCATTTGAGTTCCATAAACATAAAGCATGGAAACCATATCAGGTTTGTTACAGAGGCTGAGAAAAGCAGTCATGGCAAAATCAAAGACTGAAGCAGTACTAATTCCATGAACCTTTTAACTCATTCACACCTTGCAGTTCTCAGCTAAAGAAATGTCACTTTCATGAAGACTGGCAAGGTGCACAGCAATTACCTGGAGCTGTAAGTCAAAGTAACATGTAAATGTAAAAAAATATTTGAATTAAGCAAGTAAAGTTAATTTTTTCTTACTTTTTAAACTAAAACATTTCCTCACATTCAAGCAACCTAAGATACTGAACAGCACAAATTTATCATGGCTAACATACATTTTAAGTACCGCACGATGACTGGTCTGTCTTTCAGGCTCTGTAGACTTGAATGGGACAGCACAAATTCACAGAAGGCTTATTATGTTTAGACCTGCTCAACTTGGCATGAGATCACTATTAAATGTTTGTAAAGGGTGTCAAGAACTTTTAAGTGTGTCTGCTTAAAGGTTTATGTAGCTGTGTAGATTATGGTACCGATGATCACTTGCCTAGTACTGTTCCTATGTCCATATGGACAAGACAGTCATATAACTAGTGCTGCATGTGTGAAGCTAAATGCAGCAAGATGGAAGTGTGAAGGGGAAAAGTATGCCCACGGTTAGAAATAACATCCATTGCTGCCACATATTAAAAACCCAATATGTTTATAGAAATTAAGACAAGACATCTAAATTTCATTACATTGTATTTATTCATAAGCATTTGTTGTTGTTATTTGGTTGTGTTTTTGTGGCTGACAAATTTCCATGGGCATACAGCCACTTTCAAAGCTGATGACATCACTCCAGATAACACTTCTACTGGTTATGGGAATTACAAGGTAAGTATGCCAGGAGACCATTTGCAGTTTGCCAGTACCTAGCTTTGACATGTACATCACATGTCCAGGATGGCAAATTTTGTCAGGCCATCAATTAATTTATTAGAAAGGCTCACCCAGACTTTGCTACACTTTGCTGTGAAAGAAAGATTAGTTTGCTTTTTATTTGTTGTATTTTGTATTAGTTTATTGCCTTTTTATATTTTGAATACTGTGATTGGTTTTCTTTACCTTGCGTTTCACTTGTATTCTGCTTTTAACGGCATATTAAAACTTCAAAAGAGACCACAGCTCTGTCTCTTATGAGTCAGGCAGAATTTTTTTCCCACCCGCTCACCCTGTTACTATTCTGTTCTTAAATACTACTGTCTTTCTAGTTGCCTGCCTCTTATGTTAATTTGACCATATATCTCATTTCCTCTCTGCTTTCACTGGCTTGTGTGAGTAAGCACAAAATTATCATTTTGTGAAATCACTCCCCTTCAACTATTTAAATTTATTGGCCATCCTACTGTATTCCATATTACCAGAATACAAAAGTGATCACCCCCTTTCAATCTATCTTGCTGTTTTAAAAATAGTGACTCTCCACTAAAACTTAACTTTTTAGGCAGGTAAAACTTAAGCTACATACTTTCACATCTAACTTCTCTAGTGCACACTGCAGTGTTTAGGATAAACCATTTTTTTTCCATCTTACCTTTAAGCATCCCTGGGACTAACACTTGCTCTAATACCTGCTGGAAAGCACTAGGAAGCCTTAAACTGATACAAGTACTCAACTCTCCTTATTAATAAGGAGAAATTAATTATAGGCACTAAACAGCCTATAATTGCAAAGTATCTTGCTAAGGGAAGGGAAAACAGCTCCTGTACTTTTCAAAACAAAAGCACCAAACCAGGCATGTCCAAGGGTCAGCTTCCGGTGATTTCTCCTGTCCACCTGGTGAATCTGGGCATACTGGGGCAATGCAGCAATTGCCTCATGTACGCAGACAACCCTCTCCTCCTACCACCAAACACTACAACCTGTGAGAGATGCACTTATATAACCAAACTGGAAGCAAAGCTCTCTCCACCCAAGACTGTGCAAGACAGTCAAGAGGAGAAGGTTAACACCCGCACTACACCTCAAGCAACACATAGCCCTTCTAAACTCACACCAACACCCACTGATACCAACACTAAATCCACATATGTGGAGGCTCTTAACTGTAACCTGCCCAAGCAACAAGGACCTCTGAAACTGAAACGTAAACAGACACCAGTCACAACCAAAGTGTCACATAGCTCACAACACCAGTGTGCCACCCAGCAACAGCCCCTAAGGCAAGACAACGTACCTAACACTTTAGTCATTGGTGACTCTATAGTCAGGCACACTGATGTCCCACTCATCAGGCTGAACAAGGAGAAAATTACAGTCAGCTGCCTGTCGGGTGCCAGGATCCGCCACATAACGCATACACTCAAGTCACTCCACAGCAAGTACAAATATGACTCTGTCATTGCTCATGTTGGAGTGAATGACTTGAGATGTTCCTCCCTGGACTACATGAAAAGAGACATGGAAGATCTCTGGGATCATGTGGCCCAGGCAGGTATAAGCCTAGCCCTGAGTAGCATCCTGCCTTTGCCCAGAATAATACCACAATATAAGGACAAAATGATTGAATTCAACAATTGGCTAAACTTCTGGTGTCATTCAAAGGGGGTCCAGTATCTGTCTGCCTGGGACAACATGATCAACAGACCATGGTGCTTTGTTAGAGATGGTTTGCACCTGTTGCCCCTGGGATTCAGTTTACTGGCTAAGGCTCTTGCCACCCCTATAGTGCCTTTTTTAGGCAAAGTTCAAAGGACAAAACCACCACTGTAACAGGTACAAGCATGCAAAATCTGAAGGTAATGCTACTCAATGCTAGAAGTCTAAATCTGAAAATGCACACTCTCGAGGCACTCCTAAAAATGGAGAACATTGATATCTGTGCAGTAACTGAGACCTAGTTCAAGGCTCCAGAGAGCACCCCTGCAATACCAGGCTACAACTCTTACCACACTTTTCGGCCACCAAACCAGGATCAAAACACTAAAGGTGGAGGAGTGTCCATATTCACCATCAGGCTAGTTGCCCAACACAATGCATCTGAAATTCTCCAGGTGCAACTAACACTAGGTAAGACTGCAATCCAAATTGTAGCTTGCTACAGATCCCCCACCATGCCCTAAGATTCTCACTACACTTTCCTAAACATACTGGAAAATATTAAGATACAACCAAACACCCTAATACTGGGTGACTTCAACTACCCTGCCATTAACTAGGAAAACTACTTGTGTACCAACATCTTTGCCCAACGGTTCTTGGAATTCATAAATTCCAATACCCTGGATCAACTAATCCATAGTCCTACCAGGGGCTTCAATATCCTACACCTGGTAATTACCAACATGGGAAATCGATGCTCCACACCTATGGTCACCCCCTCGTTGGTCAGGTCAGACCATAAGCTAATCACCCTTAACATCCACATCCCACCCCACTCTCCAGTAAGGAAACCTCCATAAAAAACTTCTCCAAAGCCAACTTCATGCTACTCAAGTCAGAAGTGACAAACTTCATGACACCCATGCAGACAGGAACTGAAAGTTCGACTGCTGAGTCCAACACTAAGGTACTGTATGAGCACATCCACTCATGCATGAATCATGCAATCCAAAATAGAACCAAGATGTTCTCCTCCAAAAAAAGGAAGTCAATCTGGTGGTCCCCTGCCATAAACAAACTTTACAACAAAAGGAAGAAACTGTTGCAGAAAAAAGGAAAATCCCATGATGCAAACAATTCCCTTACCAGCCCCAGTAAGAAGCTGAGATCCTTCGTAAAATCCTGCAAAGTTAGTTATGAAAATAAAATTGCCAAAGATTCCAAAGACAACCACAAGGCATTCTATAACTATGTCAAGAATCTAAATGGCAATGCTCAGATCTGCTCTGAGCTACAACAGAATGGCATTAAATATACTGATCCCAAGGATATTGCCAATATCCTGGCAGATTGATTCAGTGCCAACCTCACCTCCCTCTCACCCCCTAAATGGTCCATCTCAATATTGGAAGCTTGCCAAATTCCAGTAATAATGGTCACACAGGTAAAAAACGCACTCTCCAAAGCTAAGAATACAGCATCCATGGGACCAGATGACATCCCGAGCTGTGTACTACATGAACTACAAAATGAACTGGCACCTCACTTAAGTGTCATGTTTAATCATACCCTCACCTCAGGCTTCGTGCCCACTGAGTGGCACACAGCTACTATTATCCCACTCCACAAGGGGGCTCCACCATGGATCCCAAGAACTAACTCCCATCAGTCTGACGGGCCTGATTTGCAAGGCCATGGAATGTATTATCATGAACTTATAAACAAAGATATTGGCAACCTTCAAACACTGGACCCCACCCAGTTTGGGTTCGCGAAGGGCTGATCTTGTCTTCGGAACCTGATTGACTTCTTCAAATCATTCTCCAGAGCCATGGATGAGGGTAAGTCAGTCCACACAGCCTATCTAGACCTCGCCAAGGCCTTTAACACCACCCCCCACTCTGGAATCATAGATAAACTTACTAAGCTGGACATTAATCCCTACATCACTCGATGGGTTGCCAACTGGCTTACTGACAGAACCCACCCTGTCAAAGTAGCTGACTTCAAATCCAGCTCCAGACAAGTGACAAGTGGAGTACCTCAGGGTTCAGTCCTGGGACCGCTCTTGTTTGGCATCTACTTCTCTAAAGTACAGGCCAACGCTAAGTGACACTGGCTAACAAAGTTCACAGATGACTGCAAACTGGGAGCCATTATTGAATCCCCAAATGATGTGGATACTCTACAAAAGGGCCTTACAGAAACAGATGATTGGTACCAGACCCATAGGCTCAAGCTCAATGTCAAGAAATGTATAATTATCCCCTTTGGGAAAAAACATGTACCCATGAATTACCACATAGGTGGCAGTACACTAAACACTGAAAGTGTGATAAGATACTTAGGGACACAGGTGGACAGTGGTCTCACCTTCAATAACCACATTGCCACAACAGTCAGGAAATCCTTCTATGTGGCACACTTCATCATTAAGGGTTTTTCATCCAGAAAAAAGGAGGTCATTGTCCCACTGTACTCATCCCTCATTAGACCCATTATAGAATACAATGCCCCATTTGGTATGTACTTCTCAAGACATCTGCAACAACTGGAAAGGCCGCAGTAATACCTCACTAAAAAAATCACAGGCCTAAAGCAGATGCCCTATGCTGACTGCCTTACAAAACTCCAGCTATACTCTGTCACATACCGTCTACTCAAAGGCGATCTCTGCTTAACATACAAGGCCATGTCAAACCCAGAGCTGTTGGACATGCTACACTTAAAGAAATCCCAATCCCTCAGAGCCACATGCTCCAGGGATCTAAACCTTGTCATCACAATAAATAAAACGTGCTGGAGGGATAGGTTCCTGACCCAGAGACTCCCCTGACTCTGGAATAGACTGCCCAAACATGTCAAGCAGAGCGCCTCCTTGACCCTCTTCAAAAGAAACCTTGACAATTGAATGGGAGAATGGAAATTCACCCAGGGGATCACGTCAGCTGCCCTGCTAGACAGGGGTCCAGGGAAGTAAATAGTGTGGGAAGAAATAACCAGGGAATTGTTATGGCTAGGCTTGTATAGGCCCTAGGGCCGATAGCCTAGTACCAACCTATGAACCTATGAACCTATGTGTGGATACCCATCCAATCATCCAAGTTCTTTATGAAAGATGTGAGGGTGTCACTTTATGCAAGTAAAGGGAAGTTGTTCCAGAGATGGGGTAGTCATTTAGAAATACATCTGTTCTTCCAATGTGTTTTATTTATGCACTGGTAGAAGTTTATATGTTTAGTCTGACTGTATGAGGAGCTGATTGATATTGGGAGATCCAAGAAATTCAGAATGGTAGGGTCTTTGACAACACAAATTACAAGACATAGACCTCCTCTTAGGGGCCTATAAGAGACAGAGAATATAGTATAGTGTCAAGCCTGCCACGGTAGCTAAAGTTTTTCAGACAAATAATCATTTTATTTAGGAAATGTTGTACCCTTTTTAATTACATGATATCTCTTGATAACTATATATCAAAAGGGTCATTGTACAATATAACTGGTAAAATTAGGGCTGAGTAGAAAGGGATATCTTTAGAAGTTATTTGGGCTAGATAGAAGGATTTTGTGACTACTGTTGCTACATGGTGATCGGAGGAAAGGGAGTTGTTGACCCAAGTCCCTGGCTACCATATTTGTTTGGAATGTACTATTGTCTAGACTGTAAGTTGTACATGTTTATGATAAGATAATGCTGTACTTTTTTGTATTCAGTTTACGCTGTTTTATATAGACCACTGATTTGCAAGGATTAATGCTTGATGTAGTGATTATGTTGTGAAGATTGGGTGAAAAAATGTGAAGGCTGCCAGCCTAGCCAGATAGAATCTTATAGATAATTCTGTCATTTGTAAATATTAATATAAGCCACAGACTTGTTGTCTTAAATGGAAAAAGTGCTGTTATATGTGGAACTGCAAAAATGTAACAACAGTGCACTCTGCTGACCAAGTAAAGCATGTTGTGACCCTTTGATGTAAACATGGCTCTGGCCAGTCTAGATGAAGGAATTCTTGCTATTGTTTTAAGGCCAGAGTTAATGGTCAGAATTTGCATGCATAAATGTCTTTTATTGCTCTGGTTTCTGCCCAGAGGTGAAGAATGTA